>NC_058414.1:32310939-32339217 GCF_002201575.2 Neomonachus schauinslandi | reverse complement strand
GAGATCTACATTTTTAAAATAATATATCTGATGAAAACTCTGCTTTTTACAACCCAGTAATTTTGGAACCAAGTAAACATAATGAGAAAGGATGTGTGGGTCAAGTGACAAATGAAGTACAAAATCTGATTCCCCAAAGTGAAAACAGAGCTCACCTTAAAGTTAACTAAGAGATCAAGGTTAGCATGACATGTGTGGGATGGTGGTTCATGCAAGAGGGACTTTAGAATTACTTGGACTAGGGGCGCCTGGGTGGCTCAGTCGTTAAGCGTCTGCCTTCGGCTCAGGTCCTGATCCCAGGATCCTGGGATCGAGCCCCACATCAGGCTCCCTGCTCGGCAGGAAGCCTGCTTCTCCCTCTCCCACTCCCCCTGCTTGTGTTCCCCTCTCGCTGTGTATCTCTGTGTCAAACAAATAAAATCTTAAAAAAAAAAAAAAAGAATTACTTGGACTTGTCACTTTGGTTTCATATGAACTCTATGATTAGAGGAAAAAACACCATAATTGTTCTAGCTGCATCTTTGTAACTATAAAGGATCATAGATAAGTAGCCCTCCTTACTGAGGTATATTTATTTACAGCCAATGGTACTTGCAAATTTGGGAGTTCATATTATTTATAATATACATTAACATCTAGCAGTGCAGAAACTCAAAATTCTGAAATGTAAATATGACCTTTATCATGAGCTGTCTGAGGACGGGAAAAAGAGAAAAAAATAAGTCCACCTGGGTGCTGGACTGGTAATATCAGAAAGAACAACAATAAGGGTGTTAGGCCAGCTATTCTGGTGGCTTGTTAAAGACAAATAGGCAAGTTGCTCAGCAGAGGGATAGAAATGGCCCTATTCCAGAGGTCAGTGAAAGCCCTGATTGACATCTTCAAGAATCTATCTGGAAACCCCAAATCCTCCGACAAATAGCGGGAGGAAAAAAATCCAAGCATAGACAAGAGTGTAACACTTGCATCTATTACTTGTGCTCATGGTTGGAGAGAATCCATAACACTCCCACTTCTTCCATTAGCCGAGACGTGTGCGGTAGAATGGAGAGACCAGAGGTCTCTTCCTAAAAGGATGGCGGCGTGGGAACTTACTCTGAGGCCCTAGTGAAAATTAACGTAGCTGCACCTACTGGAAGGCTGGTTTCCATCTCTGCCTGAAACTACTGCCCCGGGGGATGGGGGTGGGGGTCAAGGAACAAACAGATGGTAGGTGGCATTGCAGAAAGAAGATGTATGACTCCTGTTGTTCCTATTTCTTAATTAAAGTGGAAAACTAATTTGTATGTTCACAAAATGTTTCTGTTCTCTTAGCATAATCATCATTATTAACGTTGTATCATTTTATCTTTCCAAATTATCTTATAGAAGTTTCTGTTTTAAATAAATTTAAATGGAATGAAAAATTAATTCCAGCGATACAAGAAAGGATAGGATTTTATCTTTGTGTTAGTTTAAATACAAACTGTTTAAGTTGGCATGAATAGCCTTCACCGATTAGGGTCCAGTCTAAACTTCTCCCAACAACTGCATTTGAAAACAGGATTCAGCTCCTGAGTATCACCTCAATTCCACCGTGCTCCTTTCTGATTTTGTTTCTGCAGCGTGAAACACCCTTTTCGTCCTCATTTACTATAATAATTTATCACAAATCACAAACATACAAACACACACTTGCCCTCTTTTATTCTACGCGCCTGGAAAATAGATTCAGGGCCAGATTCTGCTGTTCTCCCCCAGCCTGGCCATTTTGTCCAGCATCAATCACAGCAATTTTTTTTCTGACTCTGGAGGTGACCTCACTATGCTTCCCAACCCTGTTCTTGAGACAGCCCCTACAAATCACTAGGACATGGTGATTGAGATAAAACCTATTTATCATTCTAGATACAATTTTACATCCCCCACACAAGAATAAAATAATTGCTTAATCAGATACAACAGTATGATATGGGAGGGCAGAGAAAGAACTTCTTGACACAGACAATATTGTGGGGTTTTTTGATTGTTTGAATAGAGAGTGTGTTCACTAAAACACGTAACACAGAGTAACAGGTTTAAAGGAGAGAGAGGTCAATGTCAAAGATAAAGGTCCAAGTTTGAAATGTCTTTTTATCATCCTAATGCAGATATGTAGGTTGCAGTCAGATGTTCAGGACTGAAGTCCCAAAACAAGTTCTAACTTAGGAGAATATACTTCAGAGTCCCCGGTGTAAAAACTTAAGAAAAACCATGGGTATGGATGAGGACACCCAGAGACCAACAAAGATGGAAACTTAAATAACACTCCTGATCTTTAAGGAGGATCTGGGGGAAAGCAGCCTTTATGCGATCAAGAGGGGACAGTTAGCAATCAGTAGAAACATGAAGGGAAGCTGAGTAGAGATTGAGTCTCCGTGCTGGGGGCAGTGGTCAGAGTCTAATGCTAGAGCGAGGTCAACTGAAGTAAGAATCAAAAGTGAAAGTATAGTTAGGCTTTGGGAAAGAGAAGGGCACTGGCATTGTTAGCTTTCAGAAGTGCGTCAGGCTCGAGAGAGAGCTTGCACCAAGTGGAGATGTTGATGCAGATGATACAGAAAGGACGGTGATTGCAGGCTACTCTCTCTCTCAGAGATTGGCTGTGACACCAAGAAAGAATGGAGGGTGGAAGTTGGAGGATGATGTGTGAAATCTGAAGGAAGTTTTTTTATTTGGAGGAGGCTTGGTCATGTTCATAGGCAAAAGGAAAAGCTCTACTAGATTAAAAGGTTGGGTCAGTTAGTAAAAGCAGAAGCAGGAGTGAAATAGGGTCACTACTACGAAGCTAGTTTCCCATAGTAGGAGGGACAAAGGAGGTAGGTGTGGATACAGATAAAAATACACTTATAAGTGATAAAGAGGAAATTGAGGAAGCCTTTGTGTACCAGTCTTCATTTTCTCTGTTAGGCAGGAGGCAATATTTTCTGGTGCTAGGGATGTTGTGGGTATTGATGGAGTTTGTGGAGGAGAGTGTGTTAGTTTTCTGGGGCTTCCCTAACAAATTACCCTAAACTTGGTCCCTTTAAACAACAAATATTTATTCTCTCAAAGTCTGGTAGCCAGAAGTCTGAAACCGAGGTGTCATCAGGGATGCTCTCTTTCTGACAGTTTAGGAAGATTCCTTCCTTGCCTCTTCTAGCTCCGGTGGTTCCCTGGCTTGTGGCTGCAGAACTCCAATCTTTACCTTTGTCTTTACATGACCTTTTCTTCCTTCTCATTGTGTGCCTCTTATAAGGACATTTACTGGATTTAGGGCCCATTTACATAATCTAGGGTGATCTGATCTCAAGATCCTTAATTTATTGTATCCACACAGAACTTTTATATATATATATATATATATATATATATATTTGTTTATTTATTTATTTGAGAGACAGAGTGGGGATAGGGGAGGGGCAGAGGGAGAAGGTGAGAGAGACAGAATCCTAAGCAGGCTCCACGCCCATGTAGAGCCCCATGCAGGGCTGGATCTTACAACACTGAGATCATGACCTGAGCAGAAATCAAGTCAGATGCCCAGCCGACTGAGCCACCCAGGTGCCCCCAGAACTTTTTTTTAAATATCTCATTCATAGGAGAGGGGTTTGGGGGTCACCACTTCAATCCACTATAATATCTACTGAATTCTGTTTCAAGAAGGAAAACTTGAATACATTTTACAATTTTCTCCTACTTCAGATTCATAGACATGACTTTATCATATATAAAAATAAATACATAGTCCCATGCAAAAACTGAAAGGGGTCAGTCTAGATGAACTGGAAATTCTAGAAAACCCCTGACAAATAGAAAGAAAAGGAAAAAAAGCCACAGAGCAAACCATAGTGGCAAACTGTAAAAGCAACATCTTGATGGTCTGTGCAGGGAAGGCATGGAGCCTGTGAATACGAAGGGACCAAGGAGGGACAGCAGAGTTATTACTTATGGTATCACAGCAGAAGTCAGATAGGTCACCCTCAGGAAGAGCAATGGAAAGTTCTCTGGGTGGAAATGATAAGTGAAGGAGTTTAGGAAAAGAGAAGCAAGCACACACGTATCCTGAACGGCTAACATTTGGTTGTGAGTACCCCTCACAAAATTAACTGCTAAGGAATGCTGCTCTCTTAGCCACTGAAAAAGAGAAGAGGCACAGAATAGCTTGTATGTGTCTCTCTGAACAAAGAGGAGACAGTCATACAGGATATCTCAGTTACAAAGGTAAGTGCACCAATAAGGAACAAATATTGAATAGAATCCTGAAAGAGAGACAGACAAGCTAATCAATGGAAAGCTTACATGTGTCAAAAGAGTCAACAGTAATCAGAATAGAGTTCTAGAAAATACACTTAATATATATTTAATATTAATATCTACACAGAGATACGAGAAGATAATCACACCTACAACAAGAATAGGTAATTGTGAAACAAGAAATGAGTAGAGATTTTTGAAAAGTACAGTTGTTGAAATTAAAAAAAAAAAGAAAAAGAACCCACTGTGATTATCCATACTAGAAAGGAAGATGGACACAGCTGATAAACACCTAAATGCCTTGAAGCACCAAGCCAAGGAATAAGTTTGCAGGGTAACTCCAAAGGTTACATCGATGGAAGCCATGAGAGAGACATAGAGAATGGATGAAAAATCTGCACATCTCTATAAAAGTAATCTTAGTTGTAATAAAAACAAACACTTATATACTACTGAAAATGTGCCAAGCACTGATCTAAGCAACTGACATTATACCAGTTTATTTAGTCCTCACAATAGGCCTTTAAGGAAGAGAAGTTAGTGACTCACCTAAGGTCACATAGCTAATAAACAGAGAAGCTGGGAAATGAACCTTTGCAACCAGGCTCCAGATGGCAGCTATTCACCATTAGGCTAAGCTACCAGGGCATGAAAATAATAAGCATGGACAGGAGACCTAATTGAGTAAGTGATAGTAGAGTATCTATGGAACCTCTCTGAGGACAAAAAAAATAGAAACATAAAACAAACCAAATGACAAATGGCCCATCTCTAGTCCATTTTTTTCTTCTTCTTTAGCTTTCCAGACTAATCAACAAAGTTGACAAAGAGGAAAGAATGCTGTGTGATTGGGTAATTCATAAGGTGTTTCCATTCCTTTGGATTTTCTAAAACCACCTTCTTCTCTAAAATCAGGGTTAATTACGGAGGGGGGTCTACATAAGTCCTAAAGTTGTATTTTCCAAAAATATTTCTAGTTACTCAACATGAAAATGTAAATACAAGCAGTATAATGAGCCCAGTGAGAGTGAGTCAGAAGAAAGGAAGATTCCAATGATTAAGGAATAAAACACTATCCCTCACTATAAATAAGTCTATAAGTTTTCTTGTTATCTTTACCCATACTTGATTCTCCAGTTACAAAGGGTGTCAGGTTGCCAATGGAACAGCTATTTATTCAATCCATTTGATATTTTTGAAATTTATTTTGTTTCAACGCAGCTGCAGGCACATCTCATTTTATGGTGCTTCACTTACTGCATTTCACAGATAAATTGTGTTTTTTACAAATTGAAGGTTTGTGGCAACCCTGTATTGAACGAGGCTGTCAGTGCCATTTACTCAGCAGTCACTCACTTCACGTCTCTGTGTCACATTTTGGCAATCCTCACAGTATTTCAAAATTTGTCATTATTATTAAATTTGTTCTGGTAAAGCGTGATCAGTGATCTTCAATGTTACTATTGTAATTGTTTTGGGGCACCATGAACTCATAGAAGACTACAAATTTAATCCATAAATATTGTATACGTTCTCACTGTTCCACCTACCAGCCATTTTCTCATCTCTCTCCTCTCCTCAGACCTCCCTATTCCATGAGACACAACAATATTGAAGTAGGCCAACTATTAACCCTACAATGTCCTCTAAGTGTTCACGTGAAAGGAAGAGTCACACATCTCCCACGCTAAATCAAAAGCTACAAATGATTAAGCTTAATGAGGAAGGCATGTCCAAAGCCAAGATAAGCTGAAAGCTAGGCCTCTTGCACCCAACAGTGAGCCAAACTGTGAATGCAAAGGAAAAGTTCTTGAAGGAAACTAAAAGCGCTAATCCAGTGAACACACAATGGTAAGAAAGTGAAACAGTCTTATTGTTGATATGAAGGCAGGGTGTGTGGTCTGGATAGAAGATCAAAGCAGCCAGAACATTCCCTTAAGCCAAAACCTAATCCAGAGCAAAGTCCTAAGTCTCTTTAATTCTATCAAGGCAAAGGGAGGTGAAAAAGATGCAGAAGAAAGGTTGGAAGCTAGCAGAGTTTGATTCATGAGGTTTAAGGAAAGAAGTCATCCCATTAACATAAAAAGTGCAAGGTCAAACAGCAAGTGTTGATGTACAGACTGCAACAAGTTATCTAGAAGGTTTAGCTAGACAAGTAATGAAGGTGGCTACACTAAAAAACAGATTTTCAGTGTACACACATCAGTCTTCTATTGGAAGAAGATGCCATCTAGGAGGAGAGATCATCTAGAGAAATCAATGCCTGACCTTAAACTTACTTAAAAGGACGAGCTGACTCTCTTATTAGGGGTTAATACTACTGTTGACTGTAAGTTGAATCCAATGCTCAGTTACTATTCCAAAAATCCTAGGGCCCTTAAGAATTATGCCAAATCTATTCTACCTGTGCTCTATACATAGAACAAAAAAATCCTGGAGAATAGCACATCTATTTACAACATGGTTTACCGAATATCTTAAGCCCCCTGTTGAGACCTACTGCTCAGAAAACAAGATTTCTTCTAAACTGTTATTGCTCAGTGACAATCCACCTGGTCACACAAGAGCTCTGGTGGAGGTGGACAATGAGATGAATGTTGTTTTCCTGCCTCTTGACATAACATCCATTCTGCTAACACAGCCGTCCACCCATGGATCAAGGAGCCATTTTGAGATTCAAGTCTTATTATTTAAGAAATACATTGCCTAAGGGTAGAGCTGCTATAGCTAATGATTTCTCTGATGGATCCTGGACAAATAAATTGAAAACCTTCTGGAAAGGATTCACCATTCTAGATGCCATGGGGAACGTTTGTGATTTGTGGGAAGAGGTCAAAATACCGACATGAACAGGAATGTGGGAGAAGTTGATTCCAACCATGAGGCATGACTTTGAGGGGATCAAGGCTTCAGTGGAGGATGGAACCGCACACGTGATGGAAATAGCCAGAGGACTAGAATGGGGAGTGGAGCCCCAAGATGTGACCGAATTACTGCAATGTCATGATCAAACTTTAACAGATGAGGAAAGAAAGCAGTTTCTTGAGATGAAATCTACTCCTCGTGAAGATGCTGTGAAGATTGTTGAAATGACCACAAAGGATTCCGAATATGACATAAACTTAGTTGATCAAGCAGTGGCAGGGCTTGTGAGGATCGACTCCAATTTTGAAAGAAGTTCTACTGGGGGTCAGATGCTATCAAACAGCATCTCATGCTACAGAGAAATCGTTCATGAAAGGAGGAGTCAGGCAATAGGGGAAACTTTTCTGTTGTCTTATTTTAAGACATTGCCACAGCCACTCCAGTGTTCAGCAGCCATCAGCCTGATCAGTTAGCAGCCATCAGCCCAGAGGCCAGACCCTCCAGCAGCAAAAAAGATTATGACTTACTGAAAGTCCAGATGATGGCTATCATTTTGTAGCACTAAAGTATTTTTTAATTAAGGTATGTCCTTTTTTTTAGACATAATGCTATTGCACACTTAACAGACTATAGAATAGTGTAAATAGAACTTTTATTTGCACTGGGAAAGCAAAAATTATTTTGACTCACTTTATTGCAATATTTGCCTTATTATGTTGGTCTGGAACTGAGCCTGCAATCTCTCTGAGGTCTGCCTGTATGTAGCCAAAATTAATTATACTATCACGCCATTATTATACATAGCCTCACTGCCATGAACAAATCTCATTTTCCATTAGCCCGAAAGAGCAGGATCCTGAGCAATTATGGGGGGAAAAAAGATATACTGTGATGTGGTATTGTTCAAAGTTGGCATATTTGGATGGCATGACTTCATAAGGCACTGAGGTCTATATAATGCACCTGAAAAATATGTAGGGCTTTTCACTGAAAAAAAAAAGAAGTGATTAAAAATGAATAGTAGTAATTCTTTTCATTGTATAAAGGGATTTGCTGTTAGCATCATTTCCTGTGACTATTTACACAGCACAAAGCTCTGGGCATTAGACACATGATGAAATTAGAATTGAGAGTTAGGTTTATAAAAACTAACATGAACCGAAATTAGGCTTCCTGTCCCGTGTTCTTTCCACGACACCATGAGATACAGCATTTTCCTTAGGAAGGACCATGCAGAACTTTATATGTAATATGCTAATTTCAAAGCAAATTTTAAAAGAACTGATAGAAGGATATTTGATAATTTCCGTTAGGAATTAATTCCAGTATTTAACGCCACTGTGTAATTGAGGGAAATTTCTCCTGCTACAGGAGAGAATCCAGCTCTTCGCTCAGGTTATTGTGTGTGTTTTTAATTAAAGTCAGCACAGTTGATGAGAAGAAAACATCCTAAAATTTGTTCTTTAATGAGCCATTTTATGGAGCGCTAACACCCTAGGAGCTACAGTAGTAACTTGTCTAACTCAATCACCTCACCCACAATGGCATCTGAAATTTCATATACGGATGCTATTTTTAAAAATTAATTCTGATATCCAACCAATTAAAAGTAAATTAAAATTCAACATATACAGCTTAGAGAATAATTATTTTATTTCATTTATTTATTTTTTGAGAATAATAATTTTGAAAGCACCTATGAAATCACCACCGGATTTAAGCAAGCGAATACTCTCAGCTGCCAGGGCCCTAAAGGCCTCTGATCTAATGAACTGCAGTACTGTCCTAATGAATGTGTAAACCATCCACTTGACTTTCATTATCACTTGACCGCCTGGACAGTAAGTGGTTGCCTCACACGTTTTGGAAATTTACGTGAATGGAATTCATACTGCATGCATTCCCTCAAAAGTTGGCTTTGTTTGCTCATTCTTATGTTTTTGAGGTTCATCCTACCTGGCTGTAGTAATGATAGGATGTTTATTTTCAATGCTTTATAGTATGTCACTGTACCACTGACCCTAGGTACGTTTTGCCAGTCACTTTTGATAGCATATTTGGGTTGTTTCCAATTTCTTGCTATTAAAAGTAATTTTATAAGAATTTATCCTGATGAATATCTCTGGAGGCAAACATAATGAGAATTACTCTAGTCTATATGCATGGGGATGGATCTGCTTGCTCACAAGCATACCCAGGCCAAATGATTGGTAGTAAAAATTACCAAAGGGTTTTTTATAGTTTATATTTATCCTATCATTAATATTGGATGAATTTTTAATTTTTGAAATTGGGTGGCTTTGATTTGGAATTGGGTTGTGTTTTAATTTCAAGTTCCCTGACTATTAAAAGCTTTTAAAAAATAAAGTTATGAAACATTTATATTTCCTCCTCTGCCCAATGCTTATTTATGTCTTTTACTCATTTTTTATGAATTACCTATTCTGTTTATATTCTGAATACTATTTATATGCCATTTATAAATACTAGAAATCTTTTACACATTATTACTTCTATTTTCCTTCTCTGTTTGGCATCTTTTGATAAACATAGGTTCTTTTCTTTTTTCTATCATGAACATTATCAATCTTCTTTTAGGCGATGCACTTTTTATTATTTGATTAAACATTTTTCTTCCACCACAATTATAAAGATATTTTCTTATAGCTACACAGATAAGTCATTAATTCATCTAATATTTATTTGGGGAGAGTGTGAGGTAGGAATCAATTTCATTTAAGTATTCTAATACATGACCAAGTTTTCCAATATTATTTATTGAATGGGCTCTCCTTTCCCCACTCTTCTATAAATCAAATTTGCATTCATGGATGGAATGCTTCCTGGGCTTGCTATTTTATTCCATTCATTTAATTGCTCTCTCTTTATCAATTCCACTATATCTTAATCACCAAAATTTTTAATAAAACTTGGTGCTTAAAAGGAAATTTCATCATCTTATTTTTCTTCTTTAATAGTGGCCTGGCTGTTTTGTCTTTCATTCTTTTATATAGAATCACTTTTCCACATTCCACAACAAATCCTGTTGAGATTTGTTTTTTTTTTGTTTGTTTTTGTTTTTGTTTTCTAATTTGAAAGGGTATTTTAAGTTGACGGCACATATATATTACCAAAATTTAATATATAAGAACATGTTGTTTCTTTCCTTTTACTTAGGTTTTTAAAATATATCTTTCAAAAAATAAAACATAAAAATAAAAAATATCTTTCAATATAATTGCATATATTCTTCTGCCAAAAGGTTTGCTCATCATTTGTTAGTCTAATTATGAGGTATTTTACATTTTTGATGTTATTAATAATTTTTATGTTAATACAATTATATTCTCCAACTGATTTTTACTGTTATAAACTCAACGGTAAATGTTTCCTTTTGAATATTGTTATCAAGTAACATGACTGATTTCTAAATTAACTCTAATAATCCTAAATTCAATTATGCTATCTAGATATAATGACAACACTATTTCTTCCTTTCTAATTTTTTACTTTCTTTCCTTATCTCAAGACATTAGCTAGTCTTCAATGCAATGTTAAATGGAAATTGTGATAATGAGAACTACTGGCTTGTTCCTTGTTTCTAATTTTAATGGAGAGTTTTTAACATATACCATTAATATGGCAGTCATTGTGTTTTAGTAAGAATCATTTACTATGGGACGCCTGGGTGGCCCAGTTGGTTAAGCGTCTGCCTTCGGCTCAGGTCATGATCCCAGGGTCCTGGGATCGAGCCCCCATCTGGCTCCCGGCTCAGCGGGGAGTGTGCTGCTCCCTCTCCTACTCCTCCTGTTTGTGCTCTCGCTCTCTCTTTCTGTCAAGTAAACAAAAAGAAAAAAACCTTTAAAAAAAAGAATCATTTACTATGCTAAGAAAGTTCTCTTATGTTTTTAGTTTTCTAAGGATTCTTATTCTCAGTGGATAATAAATGTATAAATTTCCTCAAGTATCTTCTGTAGGAATAATGAGGTGAATTACATTAATTCATTTTCTGGTAATAAATGGTCTTCATATTCTTGGCATAAATCAAGCTTAGATTATGCTATATGTTTTTGTTTTATAAATTGCTAGATTTAGATGCAAATAATGTGTTTAGTATTTCTGTATCTGCTCATGAATCATTTTTAGCCTCTAATTCGCCTTTTCATTTTTTGTACTCTTCTGTTTTTGTTGTCAGCCTTTCTTTTGTTCTATGGTCTGAAGGAGTTTGCATAAATTGAAATTATTTCAAAAAAACTTATGTTGCAAACTACCTGGACCTGGTATTACCAAAATGAGATTTTTTAAAAATGTGTCTATTATTTTGATGGTGAAAGAAGCATTCAGATTTACCATTTCTTCTGGGGTCAGTTTGGATGAGCTTAGTTCTTTTATTTTTTTTTAATTTTTATTTATTTATTTTTATTTTTTAAAGATTTTATTTATTTGACAGAGAGAGACACAGCGAGAGAGGGGACACAAGCAGGGGGAGAGGGAGAGGGAGAAGCAGGCCTCCCGCTGAGCAGGGAGCCCAGATGCGGGGCTCCATCCCAGGACTCTGGGATTGTGACCTGAGCGGAAGGCAGACGCTTAACGACTGAGCCACCCAGGCGCCCCTGGATGAGCTTAGTTCTTTTAAAATTCATTCATTTCATCTAATTTTTAAATGTATAAAGTTTTTTTTTTTTAAGATTGTATTTATTTGACAGAGAGAGACACTGTGAGAGAGGGAACACAAGCAGGGGGAGTCGAGAGAGAGAGAGAGAGAGAGAGAGAAGCAGGCTTCCCGCGGAGCAGGGAGCCTGATGCGGGGCTCGATCCTAGGACCCTGAGATCATGACCTGAGCCGAAGGCTGACACTTAACAACTGAGCCACTCAGGCACCCCTAAATGTATAAAGTTTTTATAATATTCTTTTATTAGCTGCATAATGTTAATGGCGTCTTCAGTTGGACCTATTTTGTTTTTCAAAATGGTATATTTTGGTATATTTCATTAGTTCAAATAGCACTCTTGGTTATGTTGATCCTCTGTTGCACGTTTTATTAATTTTTACATTTTATGTTTCCTTTTTTTGAATTAGCTTTTTAAATTATCTAGCTTTTAATTCAAGTTGGATACCTGGGTTATTAACTTTCAGCCTGATCTCTGTTCTAAATTAAACTCTTACTGAGGCACCTGGGTGGCTCAGGCGGTTAAGCAGCCGACTCTTGATTTCAGTTCAGGTCACGATCTCAGCATTCTGGAACAGAGCCCCGTGTTGGGCTCTGTGCTAAGCAGGCAGTCTGCTTGAAGATTCTGTCTCTCCTTCTCCCTCTGCCCCTCCCCCTGCTCATGCTCTCACTCTCTCTCTAAAATAAATAAATATATCTTTAAAAAAAAAAAAACCTCTTTAAACTATACATTTCCCTTTAAGTACTACCTTAGGACATGCCAGAAGTTTTGAAATTCAGTAATTTCATATTTATTTAATTACAAATAAATATTTAATATTCCTTTTTAAATTTTGATTTGTGAGATTTTAGATATAATATTTTAATCTCCAAGTATGTGAGGTTTTCTAGTTGAAACTTATTATTGATTCCTAATTTAATTCCATTGTGATTGAAGACTGGCCATTTTAATTCCTTCTACTGTTTAAACAGTTATAGTCTTTACATCTTATTGTTTTAGGGATTACCTTAGCTATTTTAACATGCACTCTAAACTAATGAACATTACAATTAGTGTATTTACTCTTCTACTGAACAAAACAAAGACTTTATATATTTCAACTCTAATCATACTCTCCTACCTTAAATATTACCTTTGCCTTGTATTTTAGTTCTATTATTTCATTCCTACATTTGGAAGGTATTATTACTATTTTAGACAGTGATTTTTCTTAGAATTCACACACACATATTTCAATACCTTTTTTTTCCCCAATTTGTTATTATATTTCAGACTTTACTTCTGTTACCATTTTTCTTACATCTGAAATTCATTCATTAGAATTTAAACTAAATGTAGTAAGAATCTATAGGCAGTAAATTCTCTCAATGTTTATTTTTTTCCCTAAAAATTGCCTTCATTTGTCCCTTCTTTGTTTTTTCCCTTTTAAAGATTTATTTATTTATTTGAGAGAGAGAAAGAGAGAAAGAGCGAGCGGTGTGGGGTAGGGGCAGAGGCAGAGAATCTCAGGCAGACTCCCGGCTAAGCACAGAGCCCACCATGGGGCTCCATCCCAGGACCCCAAGATTATGACCTGAGCCAAAATCAAGAGTCAGCTGCATAACCAACTGAGCCACCCAGGCATCCCATTTGTCCCTTATTCTTGAAAGATAGTTTCACTGCATCTAAAATTCTCATTTGACATTTATTTTTTTCAACATGTTAACAATAATATTTCATTGCCTTTTGTCCTTTATTCTTGTTTCTGAGAAGCCAGACATGAGTCAAATTGTTGTTCCTTTCTCAGTAAATTGTGTTTTATTTCTCTGCTTGCTTTTATGATTTCTCTATCTCTGATCATTGTGATAATTTTAAATGTGAATTTCATTTTATTATTTGCTTGGGTTGCTTTGTTCCTACTTCTGAGAAGTCTCTTTTTCAATAATTTTGAGAAATTCTTATTTATCATTTCTTTCTATATAGATTGTCCCCCATTACCTATGGTGCTTCTTTCTAGAATTCCAATTAAATACACCTTAGATTGTTTCAATCTCCTCAATGTCTTGCATTCCTTTTTCATATTTTCCAGGCAAAAGTCTCTATGATAAATTCTGAGTATTTTTTATCAAATTCATCTTTTCCAAATCTCCATAGGATCATGGCTAATTTATTCAATGAGGTTTTTATTAGTAGTAGTACTAGTATTATTATAGTTCTTATTTCTAGAAGTTTATTTCCAAATATCTGAATCTCTTTTTACTTGCTTGTAGTTTCAAGCTTTTCCTTCATTATAAAAATCCTAGCCATAATTAAGTTTATAATTTGGTGTGTGGCATTTTCAGTTTTGCATCTTGGTAGGTATGATCCTAATGTTTGTTTAATTCTCATTCATGGCAACCTTTTGCTATTGTACTATGTGACTTTTGTTCATGAGTTGTTCATTCTCCTCAGAATTTTGTCTTGGGTACTATATGAGACCAAAATTTAAAGTTGCCATTACTCTAGAGAAGAGCATCATTACCTGTGTAAGTTGCCTGGCATGATCTTAAAATAAGTAAATTTGAAATTCTTCATGTATAAAAATTGTGAATTACAATCCAAGAAGGACTTAATTTTCTTTTCTTTTTTTTTTTTTTTACTCCCTACTCCTGGCACCACAGAATGATGGACAAGTTTTTTTGGAACGTTTTTGGTCCATATTTTACAATACTCAAATTTTGCCCCCTTTTCCCCCCCTGCCCTCCCCTCACCACCACCATACAGAGGATGGAAATGTTAAATCCCCCATTTATCTTCTGAACTCCATACCTTAGGCACTCCCCAGTCTTTATCTTTTGTCCCCACGTCCCACAAAGCTGTTTTTAAAAAGGTCAGGTCTCCAGAATTCCACAAAATGCTTCAGGTGAAGACTAGCTTGAGCCTCATTTTCCACTCAAGAGTTCTAAATTTCTTCACGTGTTGGTCTTTATGGGTTTCCCATTTTGTCAGTTCTGACTTTCCTCCTTTCAATTACATTATATACAAATGAAAACAATGAAAGAATTTTAGAAGGGTAGTAAAAGAGTAGTTGTTGTAATCTTTTTTCCTCTCAGTTTACTATACAATAGATGTGTTAAAACCAGTTAAAATGTAAACACTTTCTAATTTATACAATATGCATTTGTAAGTATAAACAGCTGCCTGGACATTTTATACTAGATAAATTTGCCTTAAAGCATTGTTCCTTAGATTGCCTCTCCAGTTCCTATTTACCATGTGAATTTTTTTCTAACTTAGGTATAACTGACATACAACATTACAACAGTTTCATATGTACAATTACCATGTGAATTTCTGACTCCAGAATAAATTTATATTGTATGTCCAGCAGCAATAGAAAGTGGAAGTTAGAAAAAAGCAAAATTACTGCCTTTTTTCCTGTTAAGCTTAACATAATGGCTAAGCTTGCATTCCAAGTTTCCCTTGAAAATATCTCAGGGATATTTCTTCCTTTATGTTTCCTTAATTGCAAATTAATAAAGTTATTAGAATAATCAGATTTTTAAAAATCCATACGTCATTTCTCAATATGTAGGGTTGCCTGGTAAAACAGAATGCCCAATTACAATAGAATTTTAGATGAAAAGTGAGCTTTTTTTTTTTAGTGTAATTATGACCCATGCAATATTTTGGGCATTCTATACTAAAAAGTATTTATTGTTTCTATGAAATTGAAATATAGCTGAGCATCCTATTTTTATTGTTGTTGGTGGTGGTGTTATCATTTGCTAAAAATAGCAACCCTACCATATGGCAGCATCCTATACTTACATAACATGTATGTATACTTTTTCTACAGTACCAAGAAATTATGTCCCCATATCCTTCCTTAAATGTTTAGCTGGCCCCAAATGATTAATTTTCTTATTTGTAACAGCTTGACCTCATTTATGTTTTAGTCATACATTTAAGTTTATTCACAGACGCCAATTTCTACAATATCAAGAGTAATGAGAGGGCTTCCTTCAATTAATTAACAAGAACTTTACAAAAGGCCAGGTGTTTACATTAGAAGATTAATGATTGCATTAATCAGATTGCATTTTGTAATTCTGCAAAGTCAGCCAATAGGATTCTCAAGCACTCATTTCAGCATCTATTAAAAAGAAAACAAAAACTTCTCTCATGTGTATCATCTCAAATATATATAGTATAGACTACATGTAACACATATATCCACTGTATATATCACACATCATATACCACAACTATATACCAGATCATCAGATATACCATATATTTCATCTCATATATATTATCCCGATAGCCAAGTCTCCTAATACATATGAAAGTTTTGATTTTTTTTCAGAAGATCATTGTTATATTCTTAATACCAAAATATATAGCTGGCAGATTTCACCTATGATCTTCATCATAACTACACAAGTAGGTTCAATAAAGATCCAGGAAAATATATTAATTTTACATATCATCCAAGAAATACAATGTATTATAGCAGGAATACCATCTACAAACATGCATAACTTGAATTTCATGCTATGTGTCTCTTCTCAACATTCAGATTATGCCTAAATATCAAAATCACACCCCTAGAACTGTTGAAAAGTCTAGCAAGCGTTTTATGGGTGTGTGTGTGTATACGTATGTGCGTGTGTGTGTGTGTGAACACAATGACGACACTTTTGTTTATTTTTTTAAGACAGGATTGAGCAGATCAATCTGTTATTTAGCATCAGGAAAATACATCTAATTTGCCGTTGGCATGCACTTGTAAATGTATTTATGGAACACAAACCTGAGTGCCACTTATAAAAGTAAAGGTGGTTGTTAGAAGGGGATTCAGAAATCTAGCTCAGCCCCCTCACTGTCCAGGACAGAAGCCCCGGGATGTTACCAGTCTCCTAGCGCTCACGGCTACCACCCGAGAGCCTGGGCTGCTGGTGGTCATCCAGGTACTGTCTTCCTCTTATAAAGCTTCTTCTTGACAGTCTCCTACTAGTTCATTTAAACTAGAAAGGTTTGTGAGAGAAGATGAAAATACACTTTTCAAATTATTTCATTCATATGAAAAGACTCTGTCTTTCGGCTTCCAATTTTGTTCACTGCGTTCATTTGAGGACAAAATAAGTATAATCAGGCTCTTAAAAGGTAGCATTACATTTCACAGACTGTCTGGAAAGATTTTAAATGTTAGCCAACCATGTTACATCCCTGAGTGCCAGATTCAAAACTACTGGATTTATTTTTTGTTTTTGTTTTGTTTTTTTGTTTGTTTTTTGTTTTTTACATATATGCATTTAATGAGGGGTGGTATGGTTTTCTTAAGAGTGTAGAGAGCTTTGTGTAGACAGAAGAGTGTTTGAATCCCAGTTCTCTCTTTGTCAGTATTTGGCACTACTGATCTTTCCCTTTGTGTAGAATAGCTCTCTGCCCTCACACACTGCCGGCATTTCTCCATTCATTCTAGGTGCTCTATATAAAAATGTTGATGCTTCCTTCTTTAGCTAAACTTAAACTGTTGGGAGTTCCTCAGGGCTGGGTGCTAGGACCTTTTTTGATTCAATAGTTTCTCCCAGGTGACCTTCTGACTTAAACTATATTTAAATGCTGGTGACTTCCAGGAATCCTGACCTCTCGTTCTAAGAGTCATTGTACACGTCCACACAGACACTGAGCTGCACAGCTTGCTGCCTTTGGTCTATGATGTACAACCTGCACAACTGTACATGGAAGCCCTCTCTGAGATCTGGAACTCCCTATATACGTGTGAGTGTAGCAGATCCACTTGAAATGACTCATAGGCAATTGATTGGTACTTAGATCTTTTGATCTTTATCTTAGAGTGAGAATCATGGCTTGGTTAGAGTTTACCAAATACAGCTCCCTACTCAGACACCCTCCCTAGTTACCTTGGTGAATTACAGCCATGTTCTGCATATACTTAGTTTTCAAGGAAAAACCTAGTTTCAGTACACTGTGATCGCTCAGAATGTAAGTTTCCATCAGTTATCAGTTTAAGGTAGCTTTTCTCACTGGGACTTATAGGGAAGACCAAAAGTATCTGGAATATTGCAAGTGCATAATAAGTATGTGTTGAAAGAAATATTCAACAAATGAAAAACTGACAGGTCAGGGTTCTTGAACCAGCAATATAGAGACATCAAGACCTGAGAGACAGACTGACATGGTGGACCTCGTTGGCATCTCAGATCTTTTAGCTCTTTCTAGTAGTAAAAATTTGATGCTGGCCAACATCGGAATATCAAAAGGCTTTGTTAATGAGATAAATATGCATGCAAAAACTGAAAAGGTCAAGGAACAGAGCAGGCCTACCTTTTGGACTAGAACAGGATTGGGGTCAAAATCTCAGTGCTTTAGGTAAACTCTGTTACCTGAATTTACTCCCAAATCTTTTTTTTTTAATTAATTTATTTTTTTTAAAGATTTTATTTATTTATTTGACAGAGAGAGACAGCAAGAGAGGGAACACAAGCAGGGGGAGTGGGAGAGGAGAGGGAGAAGCAGGTTTCCCGCAGAGCAGGGAGCCCGATGCGGGGCTCAATCCCAGGACCCTGGGATCATGACCTGAGCCAAAGGCAGACGCTTAACGACTGAGCCACCCAGGCGCCCCTACTCCCAAATCTTTGTTGTTCACTGGGATAATGCTGAACAGTATTGCCACAGCCCTTGGTCTGGTACCACTCCCCCAACTGACACAGTCATGGTTTTCAGAGCCGGATGTTTTTGTTTTGACTCTTCTGGAAGAATAAAAACATCAGTATACAAGCAAAATAATAAACTTTCTCTGCCAGTAAGTGTTGTCATCCATTCTGTTCTAAGTATAAAAGTCTGATAATATGTTTCTGTAATTTCTTATGTAATGAAATACGAAGAATCATCCTACAATAATTTGGCCATCGCTAACAACTATGAAATTAACTGTCCCAAGGGTTTTTCCAATTTAAAGAGGGTTAAATTGCTCATTTGCATGTTGATTAGCATTCACTTTAAAAAGTGGCAAATGTAATTCTTCTGCATCCAACATTTAATGACAAACTTAGCATATCTAACCATTAAATTTAAAGGGATCACTACTCTGTTTGTTAGATATTTTTTGGATAATAAGCTCATTATTTCATACTACCTCCAAATATTAAAACTACTGATTTATTTGCTTTCCCTGACATAAAAAAAAAAAATGTTCCAGGGTGGCAGGTACAGCATTTCACAATAAAACCCAACTGTCTTCACAAATGTGTAGGTTTAAAATAAAGAATCATGCAAGCTGACATTTAAAACTGGAATTTGTTGCCGTAAGGCAAAAGCAATCACTGGCCTGTGTTCAGTGGCATTTGATAATTTAAGTTTTTCTCTGGCAGCACTGGTATAATACACAGTTATTTAATGAGCAAATAAAGAACATTATTTAACCCTTTATCAAACTCATAAACTCTACGTTTCAACATTTAGAAGATCAATACATAATTAAGTAATAAACTATTACAAACATAACAAAAATAATTAAATGCAATTTTCACATTATATATGCTTTAGAAACAGTAAGCATCTTGATATCTAGGGTTTTTTGCTTTTACTTAAGCAAATTCAAATATTGAATAATTTTAAGTTGTCCTATTTTATTTTATTATAGTACAAGATATAAGCTAAAGGCTTCTTATATTTAGAGTCAAAAATATTCACAGATTTACCACCAGCAAGTTCTATATTGGTCATATATTGGAAACAAGGGAAATATGATTAATTGCTTAGCGACATAAAAGAAGGGATGATAAAAGAGAAAGTAGGTAATTATCTGTATCCATTTAAAGCAGTGTCAGAGCCAAATATTCTGTAACTATATAGATTTCATCCAAACCACTTGAAGATCTAGCAATAACTTATTTCCACCAATACTCATAAATGTAGCCATTATCTAACAGTTTGGTGTCCTACCAGTTTTGGATAAACAAGAAGTTAAGAGTTAAGTAGATTATATGCTCTGAGAGGAGTAAGTATTGGGGGTCAAGTTAGTTTCCAATAAAGGGATCCAGAATGCTTTGGTGGATCAGGACAAACTTTGTAGAGGCTCTGTAAATTGAGTTTTACAAGATGAGGAGGAAACAGCCTGGTGAAGAGAAGTTGGTGGGAAGTGTGAAAGATCACAGTGCATTGCTCTTCTAGGGGGTAAGTTAAAAAGAAAAAGAAAAAGATTGGCTCTTCCACAGCCTTTCACTGAATATTATCCTTCTCTGCAGTGTTTGTAAGTGATTCAAAAGGACTGCTGGAAAAAGAGATTTCCACTGGAGGAAAATGTATGACTGGTGATAGAATCGTAGACAGCAACATCAGAGAAATATGTGAACTCTTCATATGCAACCCTCACGTTTTGTCACACTGGGGACCACTCATATGGCTCTGTCCATCCAGTGTGAAATAACTCCTCCTACTGAACCACAGAGGAAACAAAATTATATCTGGGAGAGAGTACTTAGCAGTAAAAGGTAACATTTCTTTTAATTAGATGCGATGTAATAGAGTATGCAGTTTAAGCCAGGACCTATAGTTATTCAATTCTGTCCAAATCTAGGTGGTTTTACTCCTTAATAAATGAGAGACCTATACCTTCAAGATTATGTGTGAAACAGACTCTGTGATAGGGACTGGCAGACAAAGAATGTATTTGGGAGGGCTGGGAAAGCTGGCTGGGAGCAGGGATGATGGTACAGAGAAGGGAAGCAGGCCAGTAAAGGGTGTCTAAGAAATTACCCTAGTGAGGGAACGCCTGGGTGGCTCAGTCGTTAGGTGTCTGCCTTTGGCACAGGTCATGATCCCAGAGTCCTGGGATCGAGCCCCGCATCGGGCTCCCTGCTCCGCGGGAAGCCTGCTTCTCCCTCTCCCACTCCCCCTGCTTGTGTTCCCTCTCTCGCTGTGTCTCTCTCTTTGTCAAATACATAAATAAAAATCTTTTAAAATAAAATAAAATAAAATAAAAAAGGAAATAGTTACAATTGACTTTCTCCAGCCAGGTACTAGGCTAAATGTTTTATAATCATTATCTCATTTAGGGGCACCTGGGTGGCTCAGTCGTTAAGCGTCTGCCTTCTGCTCAGGTCATGATCCCAGGGTCCTGGGATCGAGCCTCGCATCGGGCTCCCTGCTCCGCGGGAAGCCTGCTTCTCCCTCTCCCACTCCCCCTGCTTGTGTTCCCTCTCTCGCTGCGTCTCCCTCTGTCAGATAAATAAATAAAATCTCAAAAAAAAAGAAAAAAAGAAACTACCCCAGTGAGCAAGTGAAGCTTCATCTCATGGAAGGTCCTTGGGAAGGGAGGACACCCATGTTTCCAGGTTTCTCCTGTTTACAGAGAAAGCAACTGGGATATTTATACTCAGGAGAGTCATTGGTTTGGGATTTCTGGGGGTGGGATGGTGTTAGTCCAGCCTCTTATCTCTTAAACAAAAAAGCAGCATAGCCTTCTGTGGTTTCAGGTAGAAAAACGAAAACAAACGCCTCAGGCACGGAGGTACAGATGCTGAGGGCTGGGAGAAAGCCCGAGCACACTGACAGCTCTGAGTGATGGGGACGGGGCAGTGCCACCATCTGGTACAGATACCGTACAGTTTGGAATAGCCATTAAAAACCAAATCATAGAGAAAGCCATGACTAGGAATGACTTAAAACAAGGTGAGTCTATCATGCCTTTAAAACAATATGCTAAGCACATTTTGAAATACTGAAGACCCATCTTCTTAAAACCAGTGGCTAAAGCAATTACACATCACAATGAAATAGGAAAAATTTTAAGTGCTGAGCAAGAAATTATGCTCTGCCCCCAAGGTTTGAGATAGTGGCCTAATATTAATAACTGGGAGTAGAGAGTTGAAGAAGATGAATATGAAATTAGAAAAAAATAAAAGTCTAGGTTAGAAAAAAAGTAAAAGCAGTTGGGATGTACCAAAGAAAAAATGAAGAGTATATGCAGAAAGTATAAGAACTATGTCAGTTATAAATCAAGCAGGAGGTCAGTTAGGAAAAAAATTCACGTCTGAATTATAAATAGCAGACGTTATTTACAGAGAGAGACAAGATATATGGCCAATGATATAGTGATTTTTCACTTTAAAAAAATGTAGCCATAAGACTTAATGTCAGTGGCACAAAACACACACTTTTTACAGAAAATGAACAGAAGGGAAAAGGCCTTTCAGCTGACCATGGGCTTTGTATAAACCATCATAGGCAAAGCTCACATAACCGTGAGGGAATTTATAGACAAATCCCTTCTAAAAATACTTCAGAATTAACTCCCCAAAATTGGAGGGAAATGAAGTATATATATATATATATATACACACACACACATATATATACACACTTTATATATATACACACTGAATATATATACACTGAATATATATATATATACACACATATATATATATACACACACACACTGAATATACATATCTCCTATATATACAAACTAGAAAAAAGGGCTAAGTTCTGTCAGTACTAACTAAGAAAATGACTTTGGAAAATTCTTGCACATCTACAGACCCCAGTTTCTTATTTAAAAAATGACAGTTTGCATATGACGATTTATAGGGTAATGTTTAAGAGGGAAGCCTTCTAAACATACTAGTAATTAGAACCAGAACATTTTATTCAATATATTTATAATTAATGAATTGTTATTTCATCTCTATTGAATAAGTAATTTATGGTAAAAGGATGGAGAAGTATATATTTTAACTTAGAATTTAGATATGCTCTCTCAATGTGAGACTGCGCTTGCCTCAAATTAAACGTTCAATGAATAAGAGAACATGTGTCATGAAAATGGTCTCAATAAAACTGAATATTTTCAATACAGTTTTCAAAACCACTAGAATAAAAGTCAATCTGCTACATTCTATATATATCAAGAAACTCCATGTTGTTAAAAAAATTAGTAAAAGTGGAAGCAAAACTTGTATTCTCCATGTCAGTGTATCTCTAGGCATAAATAAACTGATCTGGACGTCGGAGCCCCTCTGGTTTATCATGATTACCAACCCCAGAATCAGTGGTGCAAAAACAGATTACCTATCAGAATGCTTTTAAAGAGCTTAATTTGAAATTTAGAAGACACATACCTTACTGTATTCACAAGCACCATAAACCCGCCAGTCCCATACATTCGACGCATTTTAAAAAGAACAGGATTGAGAACAGGACTTAAAAGAATTGAAGTGTGATGCTCCTCTAAGGACACAGGAAGCGCAGAAAAACCATGATTTGATAAAAAGCTGAAGAAAAAGGAGGAATAAGGATATAAACGGGTCATGCTCCTGACCTCTGATGTACAAGCCGTCTCTCAAGGCAGAGTGCCTCTTCAAAGAGAAAAGGTAGAGCTCAGACCATAATACTGTGGTTTCCATTTTGTTGCATAATCTCCATCCATGCTTGTGTTTGGCCTCTGCTGATCCACATACCTATCACCTAGACTTCGGGCAACCCCAAACTCACTCTGTCCCGCACAAACCTGCCCCTTACCACGCTTAGAGCTTCAGCTCATTTCTTGTACCCACCTCTACCAGCATGTTGGCCTTTGAGGCTCTCAGAGTGAGCTTCTACATTTAAACCCAAATAGATCCAAGTGGCAACAGCTGCTTCCAGATACATAAAAATCCTAATTGTACAGAAGTGAGTAGATCCAGAGTGTGGCAGTAGAAGAGAGAACCATAAATATTACAGGTCCACGGATATTACAGACATTAACATTACTAAAAGCTAAAGCTGCTTAAAAATATAGATGGTCACATTGCACCCGTCTGGAAACTCAGGTCTGCCCACCTTAGACCTAGCCTCAACCACAGCCAGGACATCTTCACTTCCCTAACAATGTTGCCTCCACTGGGTCCAATTTCTCACCTTTGATCAACATCACCAGCTCCTTTCTCTGTCAGCGCTTCTGGCTTCCTGGGAGCCAGTGGAGAAAGGCAGGGCATTGTACTGACTAGCCCAATACAAATCTCAATCAGCAAACTGTATTCCAGCTCTATTTGCCTCCTGGTAACATTTTTTATTCAGTTCACAGAGATTCTCTAGTTCAGTGGCTTTTGGAATTTGGAAAAAAAATGGCTTTTGAAATAACACTCCACAGAAAGAAATCTGTTTTATGTCATGACCCAGGATCTTCATACGTATCTATTTAACTGCAACAAAATTTTATGAAACAAAGTTTACCCTTATAAAAATGTAGTGCACTCTAATATTTTCTATTGTATTCTATTTCATTTTTGAATGTACTAGTTGCAACCCACTGAAGTGATTACATAACCCAATAATAAATCATGACCCACTAATGAATCATATACCTTTGTTTGGAAAAGTACTAGTTTCATGACTTAGGCATGTAAGTTCAGTAAATGATAAGTCATAACTGCCTTCATCTTTTTCTTCTCTACTTCAATATATGCATTTTTACGAACATACTGATGCTCTTGTTCTCACAGTTCTGCCCCACCCCCTCCTCTCCAAATGTGCTTTGTTCAGCTTTGATCTAATCCCACTTCGCCTACTGAAAACGTCTTGTTCTATTATTCCCATTCTCCTGGTCCCCAACTGCCCTCAGATTTTGAATCTCTTTTCCCCACTTCGTTCTTCCCCTCTATAGATAGATTTGTTCAGGTCAGGTCTCTTGTATTTTGACAAACAATGAAAACAACAACAAAAACTTCCTTTGAGACAACCTTCTCTCAAAAGAACCTATTTTCGGGCGCCTGGGTGGCTCAGTTGGTTAAGCGACTGCCTTCGGCTCAGGTCATGATCCTGGAGTCCCTGGATCGAGTCCCGCATCGGGCTCCCTGCTCGGCAGGGAGCTTGCTTCTCCCTCTGACCCTCCCCCCCTCTCATGTGCTCTCTCTCTCTCATTCTCTCTGTCTCAAATAAATAAAATCTTAAAAAAAAAAAAAGAACCTATTTTCTTAACTCATCATTTGTCAGTTAGTTACTCTTGATGAAACGTGGTAAATCGTTTTAAAACCTCTTTCTTACTATAACTTTTTGTGCTTATGATTTCTGTGCCTGGATTGGAAATGCCTTGAGAGCAGCAATAGAATATTATAGCTCTTTGGTGTGTAACTTCCCTGAATCATATGGTGCAGTGCGGGCAGCAATCAGCAGGCACCAAATGACTAAAATAGCTGGAAAAAATGTCATGACAGGCAGTTCCCATGGTCCAGCTTCTCTGGAACATATGCAAATCTGAACCCAGGATTCTACAGGTCTTAGGCATGGAAGCCACTGACTACCTCACTCCAGTTTTTCTGGACTGTTCTCATCCCTGCACCTCCTGCCTAGAACGAGGTTGCTACATAAGTAGATTTGCTTAGAAAGTCAAGGTGAGAAAAATAATGTTTTGTTTGGAAATGTGTGAGGTAATTTAGCATGAATCATCTTGACGTCATCATGATGTCGGTCTTCCCAACGAAGGGGGCAGATCTATGAGCCCCACTTCACCTCTGAGGAAACGGAAGGGATTCATTGAGCTAGAAAGACATGGTTCAAAATACAAAGCTGCAAAGTGATTGAGCCAGGACTCCAATCTAATCCTGAGTGGGAAAGCTTGGCCTCTGTCCTATGTCAGGGTTCTTCCACAATCAGGAATCAACTACAAGCGGATTTTCTTCTAAACAACTTATGTATGTAAGTGCGTGTTTTGAAAATTACAGTTTCCACATAAACAATGAACTATAAATGTTCTGGCTATTCTTGTTCACATAATCCTTGTATTTTTAGATCTCTCCTAAGTTTCTTCACCATTACTCTTTCCCTGTGGGATAAGGAAGACAGGTCTTATTACTAGAGTTTTCAGAGGAAGAACCGAAACTAAAAGAAATGATGTGACTTCCCCAAATTCTCACTGCTCCCTAGTGGTGAGGGTCACAGTTTTAGGTTCACGTCTGGTGTTCTACCCACTTTTTCACATTACCTTTATGTCCTTCATAATGTTAAAATCCTTCTTAATGTTTAGCATATCAAGTCTGAAAAATAGATTTGAATTTTAAGAATTAATTAAAAAACAACATTCTAACCCTAAAAACGAGACTGCAGGATTCTAAAATTACTGGTCAGAGCATTTCAATGGAACTACAGAAAATACACTATGATATGGAATTTACTAATATAAGCCTCATTTTCTTATAAAATAGCACCAGCTCTGATATCCAAGAAAATTATCTTATAAAACTAAAATTATGTATGGTTATATTTTATTTTCATATACATGAATATAAATTTATTTATTTTTTAAAGATTTATTTATTTATTTGAGAGAGAGAGAGCATGAGTGGTAGAGGCAGAGTGGGGGAGAGAGAGAGAATCTCAAACAGACTCTCCACTGAGCACAGAGCCCAACATGGGGCTCAGTCTTAAGACCCTGAGATCATGACCTGAGCTGAAATCAAGAGTCGGGCGCTTAACCAACTGAGCCACACAGGAGCCCATGAATGTAATTTTAAATCTCACTATAATTTAGAACACTGAAAGCCTTGTAGTTTGCCAAGAAACGAACACAATAAAGTGTATATTTCTAATAATGCTAAGTGGCCAGTTGAATGTCATATATACTTCAGATAGACTGGCAAGTTCCACTTTTAATTATCTTGAGAGAGATTCAATTCTTCTCTCTATATGTATGAATGGAACTTTGCTCTATATTCGTGAATTGCATATTGATCCTGTTCTCCTTCTTTTCAATTTCCATGGAAAATTTTGTAACTCTCATAACACTTGGCTTAGTATACTAGAATTATGTGTATAGTTGTCTTCTCCTGTTCTTCTCACCTCACTTCTCTAGGCATCTCCACATGTGCCTAAAACTTCATCAGTTTCAAAAATGAAACCAGAATAGTCATCATGTCTATACAAGCTTCCTGAAGCCCAGAGACACATCTTACTCCAATTTTCCTCTTGAACCACGCTGGGCAGATCTCTGCAAATGGTAGGGGCTAAATAAACATTGGCTGAGTTTAATGAAATTTGAAGGCTGAACTATAATTATTTGCTCACGGTCTTTAGCAAATGCAATTAAACTCACTACACATTATAACTTGATTTGTATTTGAGAAGGTACAAAAACTTAGGAATCAGCTGTAAAAGTGGACATGTGGTTATGGAATGAGTAAGTCATGGGAATAAAAGGCATAGCATAAGGAATATAGTCAGTGGTATTGTAATAGTGTTGTATGGTAACAGATGGGAGCTACAGTTGTGGTGAGCACAGCAT
This sequence comes from Neomonachus schauinslandi, assembly GCF_002201575.2. NCBI lineage: Eukaryota > Metazoa > Chordata > Mammalia > Carnivora > Phocidae > Neomonachus > Neomonachus schauinslandi. The sequence continues at coordinate 32,312,183 of NC_058414.1, read as the reverse complement.
ATCTATGAATTTGTCAAACCACTGTGTTGTTTACCTGAAACTAATGTAACACTGTGTGTTAACTATACTCAAATTAAAATATTTCTAAAAATAGATATGTGATTCCCAATTAAAGATTCAGAAAGTGGTTTTACAGAGTGGTTTTGATTCCAAATATTTAAAAATTTTTAATTTTTTAATAAATATTTAATTAGTACCCATTACTAAACATTTGTTCTGAGTGCAAAGACGTTGTGGAAAGCGTTAAAAGAAAACCATTTAATTTCAGTTCAGTCAGTTGTTTAATTCTTCAAAAAACATATTTTGGCCCAAGTTAAAAATCCATTAGGATTTTCCTGCACAAGCAGGATACATTTGATATCCATAACTGCTTTTTAAAAGCTGTCGTAAAGAACAGGTAGCTGTCACTGTTAGTATTATGGCCAATTAAGTCATTTTTTCGATTTCATGTCTCGATCCAGAATGTTTTTGTAAAGGGCAGCTTTTACACAGCTCAAATTATGCACATCAGGTTATTCAGAATTGAATCTCAAATGCATTTCAGTTTCCTTAATGATGCATAGAACGTATGGACTTCCATAAAGTCTGAGGATCATGCAAAATTTCAGTACAGATTAACCCCATATTTATCAACATTCCTTTATGGGAAAATCTCTTTTTGTTTATGTTCCTTTAGCTTGAATCTATGAAGACTCGGGTATGAGGGAAGAAATGAAAGCACAGTGTACTCATTCAAGTTTTATACCTCAAGAGTCTTTCAGATTCAGACTCTTCTATATTTCTCTAGGCAGATTAGGTGCCAATTAATAGTAGAGTGAAGAAAGTTTTGATTATCTTTTTTATTTTTTATCTTTGTCACTTGATGATATTTGATAAGCGGAAAACTGAAACCCCTAATAGAAAATAGGAAGATAAGGATTCTGTTATATATATATTTTTGAAATCTTTGTTATAAAAGTAGTATTTGTTGGGTCAAACAGTGCATTGAGCAACTTTATGATGGTATTTAATTTTATGGAAATCCTATGAAGTAGGTATCATCTACTGCTCAAAAGGGGTTATGTAGATTATTAGATCTAAGGTTAGGGCCTAGTCTGATTATAAGAGTCCTTAATTACTCTGGGCAGATGTCATAGTAAATTTAATACACTTCCTCCCATTAGGCTGATTGTAATAAAACAAAAGGGATTTACCCAAAAGAAGAAGAAGAAGAAGAAGAAGAAGAAGAAGAAGAAGAAGAAGAA
>NC_058414.1:32256915-32310929 GCF_002201575.2 Neomonachus schauinslandi | reverse complement strand
GAAGAAGAAGAAGGAAGAAGAAGGAAGAAGAAGAAGAAGGAAGAAGAAGGAAGAAGAAGAAGAAGGAAGAAGAAGAAGAAGAAGAAGAAGAAGAAGAAGAAGAAAAGAAGAAAGAAGAAAAAGGACTACCTCCAAGTAATAATTCCAAACAAAAGGAATAATTTTAATTTTATATACCTCAACCATTAATGAGCTTATATAGGCAGACCTCTGAATATATAACGAGTGGTTCCAGGCCAGGGCAATAAAGTGAATACTGTAATAAAGTGAGTCAATGGATTTTTTGGTTTCTCAGTGCATATAAAAGTTACGTTTACACTATATCTTATTTAAAAATACTCTTTTTTCTAAAAATGCTAATCATCATCTCAGCTTTCAGTGTTTCAGTAAGTCATAATCTTTTTTGCTGGTGGAGGGTCTGGCCTCCGGGCTGATGGCTGCTAACTGATCAGGCTGATGGCTGCTGAACACTGGAGTGGCTGTGGCAATGTCTTAAAATAAAACAGAAGAGTTTCCCCTATTGCCTGACTCCTCTTTTCATGAACAATTTCTCTGTAGCATGAGATGCTGTTTGATAGCATCTGACCCCCAGTAGAACTTCTTTCAAAATTGGAGTCGATCCTCACAAGCCCTGCCACTGCTTGATCAACTAAGTTTATGTCATATTCAGAATCCTTTGTGGTCATTTCAACAATCTTCACAGCATCTTCATGAGGAGTAGATTTCATCTCAAGAAACTGCTTTCTTTCCTCATCTGTTAAAGTTTGATCATGACATTGCAGTAATTCGGTCACATCTTGGGGCTCCACTCCCCATTCTAGTCCTCTGGCTATTTCCATCACGTGTGCGGTTCCATCCTCCTGAAGCCTTGATCCCCTCAAAGTCATGCCTCATGGTTGGAATCAACTTCTCCCACATTCCTGTTCATGTCGGTATTTTGACCTCTTCCCACAAATCACAAATGTTCCCCATGGCATCTAGAATGGTGAATCCTTTCCAGAGGGTTTTCAATTTATTTGTCCAGGATCCATCAGAGAAATCATTAGCTATAGCAGCTCTACCCTTAGGCAATGTATTTCTTAAATAATAAGACTTGAATCTCAAAATGGCTCCTTGATCCATGGGTGGACGGCTGTGTTAGCAGAATGGATGTTATGTCAAGAGGCAGGAAAACAACATTCATCTCATTGTCCACCTCCACCAGAGCTCTTGTGTGACCAGGTGGATTGTCACTGAGCAATAACAGTTTAGAAGAAATCTTGTTTTCTGAGCAGTAGGTCTCAACAGGGGGCTTAAGATATTCGGTAAACCATGTTGTAAATAGATGTGCTATTCTCCAGGATTTTTTTGTTCTATGTATAGAGCACAGGTAGAATAGATTTGGCATAATTCTTAAGGGCCCTAGGATTTTTGGAATGGTAACAGAGCATTGGCTTCAACTTAAAGTCACCAGCTATATTAACCCCTAACAAGAGAGTCAGCTCGTCCTTTGAATTTTAATGCCAGGCATTGACTTCTCCTCTGTAGCTAAGAAAGCCCTAGATGGCATCTTCTTCCAGTAGAAGACTGTTGTGTGTATACTGAAAATCTGTTGTTTAGTGTAGCCACCTTCATTAATTATCTTAGACCTTCAGGATAACTAGTTGCAATGTGTACATCAACACTTATTGCTTCACCTTACAGTTTCATGTTAAGGAGTTGACTTCTTTCCTTAAACCTCATGAACCGAACTCTTCTAGCTTCTAATTTTTCTTCTGCCACTTCCTCACCTCCTTCACTTTTCATAGAATTGAAGAGAGTTAGGGCTTTGCTTTGGATTAGGCTTTGGCCTAATATTTGAGAATGTTGTGGCCAGCTCGGTCTTCTATCCACACCACTAAATCTTTCTTCATAGCAGCAATCAGGCTGTTTGGTTTTCTCATCATATGTGTGTTCACTGAAGTAGTACTCTTAATTTCCTTCAAGGACTTTTCCTTTGCATTCATAACTTGGCTCACTCTTTGGCATAAGAAGCCTAGCTTTCAGCCTATCTCAGCTTTGGACATGCCTTCCTTACTGAGTTTAATCTTTTCTAGCTTTTGATTCAGCGTGGACGATGTGTGACTCTTCCTTTCACTTGATCACTTAGAGGCCATTGTAGGGTTAGGGATTGCATGACATTGATATTGTTGTATCTCAGGGAATAAGGGAGGCCTGGATGGTTCCTAGATAAGGGAGAGAGATGGGGAAATGGCCAGTTGCTGGAGCAGTCAGAACACACACAACATTTACCGATTAAGTTCGCTGTCTTATATAGGTGTGGTTCATGCTGCCCCAAAACAGTGACAACAGTAACCTCAAAGATGACTGTTCACAGGTCACCATAACAAATATAATAATAATGGAAAAGCTTGAGCTATTGCAAAAATTACCAAAATGTGACACAGATACACAAGGACCGCATATGCTGTTGGAAAAATGGCACCAGTAAACTTGCTCAACTCGGGGTAGCCACAAACCTTCGTTTGTAAAAAATGCAGCATCTGTGAAGGGCAGTAAAGCAAAGCACAATAAAACATATTATGCCTGCCTTTAATAATTCCATTTTGAGAACAAGCTCATTATATTATCTAGATGTGTGTTTCATAGTTTATTTGGGGATGTAAGTCAGAACGTTATATCACCTGTTTTAAAATTTTTAAGGTTATTTACTGAGATGACTTCATGGCTACGTCAGAGATGCAGCTGCCTTTTCCCAAACAGATATGAACTCATTTTAACAGTTCTCTGTCTAAAATTAATAGAGGCACACTCCAGGATAAAATATTAATGTTTGTATTCTCTGCACTGGAGTAGATACAAAACTACTTCTTATGAAAAACCTTGGCCCTGTTTTTCAAGTGTTCTTCCAACCTATCCTTCCACAGTAGCCCATCTCTACACTGAGACAGGCTTACTTTAGCTTTGGCTCTTTCAGAGTAAGAATAAAGCACAGAGGTGTGTCTTTACTCTGCATATGAAATGGTTATATTCACACTTACCAAGAAATCCTTAGATTCCTGGATGTGCCATGCTTACCAAAAGAGGTTTTCACTCTGCATTTATTTTTGCGCTCAGAATTACTTTGTAAATCATACAACCACCTATCTTTGTGCCCTGGCATGACTTTATTGGTGATCCCATAGAATTAACTTTAAGAAAGCCATCGTGGTAGTTAGTCTAAGCACTCAGGATTAGTAAAAAATCTTTTAGAAAAAAGAGATTACCAAATTTGTGAGCTTAGGGTTTTTTCATAATACTCCTTAATTATCCTTTTTTTTAATAAAGATTTTATTTACTTATTTGAGAGAGAGAGAAAGCCCAAGTGGGGGGCGGCAGAGAGAGAGAGGGAGAAGCAGACTTGGAACCTGAGCCTAAGGCAGAAGCTTAACTGACTGAGCCACTTAGGCACCCCCTTTATTATCCTTTTAATAGCCATAGAATCAGTAGTAATGGGTGTTTTCTCATTTTTCATATTAGTAGTTTGTGTCTTCTGTCTCCTTTTCTTTTTAGTTAGCCTATCTAAAGTTCTATCAATTTATTGATCTTTTTCCAGAACCAGTTTTAGATTTTATGGACTTTCTGTACTGTCTCCCTGTTTTCAATTTCATTGATTTCTGCTCTAATTTTTATTTTTTCTCTTCTGTTTGCTTTGGACTTAATTTGTTCTTTTTTCTATAGTTTCCTAGGGTGGAAGCTTAGATTATTAATTTTAAGTCTTTCTTCTCTTCTAGTATAATATTCTACAATATAAAACTGTTTTGTAAGGTCCACTGTGGTTGCATCTCACAAATTTTGATAAATTGTGTTATATTTTCATTTCAAAATATTTTAAAATTTCTTTTTGAGACTTTCTTCTTTGACTCATATCATTTAGAAGTGTATTGTTTAATCTCCCGTTATGTGGAGGTTTCCAACTACCTTTCCACTATTGAATTCTGGTTTAATTCCATTTGGTCTGAGACCAAATTTTGTATGATTTCTATTTTTTTAAATGTGGATGTTTTTAATGACCAGAATATGGTCTATCCAGGTGAATGCTTCACATGAGCTTGAAAAGAATATCAACTGATCAAGTTGATTGGTGGCACTTTTCAGTTCAACTATCTTCTTAATTGATTTTTTGCCTGCTGAATGTATCAATTAATGATAGAGAAGTGTTGATCTCTTCAAGTTAACAGTAGATTTATCTATTTCTCCTTGCATTTCTTTCAAATTTGTCTCACATGTTTTGATGCTCTGTTGTTAGGCACAGACACATGAAGCATTGCTATGTCTTCTTGGTGATTTAACCTCTTTATCATTATGTAATGCTGTCTTTATCCCTGATAATCTCCCTCTCTTTGAAGTCAGCTTTGTCTAAAATAAATATACCTACTCCAGCTTTCTTTTGATTAACATTAGCATAGGATATATTTCTCCATTACTTTACTTCTAAACTATATGTATCTTCATATTTAAAGTAGGTCTTCTGAACAACATGTAATTGGGTCTCTCTTCCTTTTTAAATGAACTCTGAAAATCTGTCTTTTAATTAGTGAATTTAGACCATTAACATTTAAAGTGATTATTCATATTGTTGGATTAATATCTGCCATACTTGTCACTGTTTTCTATTCATTTCTCTTTGCTTATTTTTTGTTTTTGTCTTCCACTCTTTTTCTGCCTTTGCTGGTTTCAGTTGGGTATTCAACAGGATTCTATGTTTTCTCCTGTCTTCACATACCAATTATACTTTCTTATTACTCTTTTTAGCAGTTGTCCTTGATTTTGCCAAAAAAAAAAATTGCAATTATTCCAAGTTTTCTTTCACACAGCACCCTAGCACTGCATGGGGAGTGCAAGTATCCTATGACACAGTATTTGCAATCCCTCCTTCCTGCTTCTTACAGAATTGCTGGCATTTATGTCCCTTATCCACAAGCTATAACCACTGAATACATTGTTGACAGTACTTGGAACAAATGGTTATCTGTTAAATCAATTAAGAACAAAAAAAACTATGTAAGACTTTATTTTACCTTCATTATTCCTTCTCTAATGCTCTCCCTTTCTTTGTGTAGATGGAATTTTCTTTCCTTCTGTAGAATTTCTCTTAACAGTTCCTTTAAGGCAGGTCTACTGGTGACAAATTACCTCAATTTTTATTTGTTGAGAAAGTCTTTATTCATTTATTTTCTCTTTGAGTTTCTGCAGTTTGAATATGATAACACCTAGGTGTAGATTTTTGTATTTTTTCTAAGATTCTGATTAGTGTCTCTGAGCTTCCTGGATCTGTAGTTTATTGTCCATAATTAATTTTGAGAAATTCTCAGTGATGATTATTTCAAATATTTCTCCTGCTTGCTTGATTGCTTTCTCTCTCTCTCTTTCTTCTCATTCAGGTAATACCATTACAAGTATTTTATATCGTTTGTAATTTCCCCACAATTTTTAGATTATCTTTTTCATTATTTTTTTCTCTTTGCCTTTCAGTTTTGGAAGTTTTAATAGGTATTTTTTCAAGTTCATTGATTCTCTCTTTAGCTCTGTCCAATCTATTGATGAGTCCCTCAAAGGCATTCTTCTTTTCTGCTGCAGTTTTTAAAATTATTATTGTTCCTAATATTTTGTTTGCTTTTTTTAAATTAGTTTCCATCTCTCTGCTTACATTACCTATGTGTTCTGGTATGCTGTCCACATTTTCCATTAGAGCCATAAGCATATTAATCATAGTTGTTTTAAATTCTCAGTCTGATAATGCCAACATCTCTGCCACATTTGAGTCTTATTCGAATTCTTTTTCTGTCTCCTCAAACTGTATTTTTGTTGTTTAATATGTCTTGCAATTATTTTCTTGAAAGCCAGACATGATATATTGGGTAGGTGAAATTGAGGCAAATATGCTGTTAGCGTGAGGTTTTATGCATATCCAGCTAGGGATTTGGCTATTTCCTTTTCTTGAAGGTATAATTTCATCAGAGGCTAAAATTTCATCTGGTGTCCATGTATTTATCTCCCCTGTTGACTTTGGGTTTCTCTAGAGGCTTCTTAAATAAGATTGGAGATATGCCATTCTTTCTGCTGTATTCCTCTACCACTCTGCAGGAGCTCTACCAATGTGGTGGTAAGGTGTTGGCAGGAGGAGGTAAAGTGTTCTGTACTCCTGTGACTAGGTCTCAGCCTTTAGTGACCTGTTGGGCTATGACTTCCTCAAGTGCTTTTCAGGGCTGGCCTCCTCCTCCCTCACCACCCTTAGTGGAGAGAGGAAGATTAAAGGAGGCGATGAGTATTTCCCTTTGGCAAAACAGTTTTTTTTCCCCCATTGAGGGCATGTCTTGTTAAGAAGCCCAGAGTGCTCTGACACATTTTTAAATGGCAACGTTTCCTCTCCCCCTGCCTGAAGCAGAGGGGGATTTTTTTTTCTCTCTTTACTTTAAGAACAAGATAGGTCTCCTGGAGGTAAAATTTATAAAAGCCTAGTGGCCTGCTTGAGACAGCCCTCTCCCACATGAATTTTACCTCAGAGTTATCCTCACTGAGCCTCCAGCAATTTCTTGATTATAGGTTAGGTTTCCATACACTCCTACTGATTCCCTCAAAATTCCCACACTTCAGTGTTGCTAAGTTGTAATTTCCTATATCTACCTGACCCATTTTGGGGAAAGCAATTTGTCCTATAAACCTCAGTTCTCTGGTGGATCCAAGAAGAGTTGTTGATTTTTCAGTTTGTTTAATTTTTGTCTGGTTATGTGGATGGGAGTGACAACTTCCAAATTCTGTACATAATGGACCAGAAACTGGAAATGTGTACTTATTTTTACATCTATAGAATACACAGTACCTAGCACAAATGATTTTTGAACAAATGACTGAAAGCATGGATTACTGAATGAATGCCATAGCCAACAGAATTACATGGAAATAAGAAAGAAATAATTAATTAAAACTGATTTACACACCACGCCTTGTCTTCTAGTCTCTGGCCTTATCAATAGTTGTGGGCAGTGAGTTCTAGCCTGACCTACAGTTCTGCATTGTTTTGGCTACTTGATTTTAATGGGTATAATTTTATCACTTAAATTACCAGATTAACTTATATATTTATGTATTAATTTATATATTTATCACTTAAATTATCAGATTAATTTATATTATATATATGTATATATTACCAGTTTGTATATATTATCATCTAGTGCCAGATAATAATAGATAAGGAGAATAATATTGCCATTTGTAACATCTTGAACAATGTGATAGTCAGAAGCTATCATTAAATATTGCAGGATTAATTTTATGCACAATTCATTCAGTATGGAGTTGTCATAATGTGCTGAAATATTACATCAAGAAGCTAGAACGTAAGCTGAAAAAACTAAAAAAATAGGCTAGGAAAAGTAAACCTATAGATCTGCAAATGCAAAAAGCACATACATGGTAAAGAACCAAGACTCTGCTGTATGGTTTTTCATGATATCTGACATCTGAAATACATCAAAGTGAAGTTGCTGAATTGTGTTCAGAAAGTAAAAGCCCCATAGGTGTTGTGGCTCCAAGGATCTAACACTAGCAGCAAATTTTTTTTTTTTTTTCTCACTGAGAAGTCTCAGGCTGACTTTAAATCAAATGACAGAAAGTTGTATTTAACTACAAATTTACACAATCATAATTTCAGAGATAAAAGATTTATTATTAAAAAAAGATTTGGGGCACCTGGATGGCTCAGTCGGTTGAGCATTTGACTCTTGATTTCGGCTCAGGTCACGGTCTCAGTGCCATGAGTATCTAGCCCTACATCAGGCTCCACACTCAGCAGGTAGTCAGCTTGAGATCCTCTCTTTCTCCCTCTCCCTCTGCCCCTCCCCCCACTCTCTCTCTCTTAAATAAGTAAAGATTTTTTTAAAAAAGATTTTATTTATTTATTTGACAGAGAGAGACACAGCGAGAGAGGGAACAGAAGCAGGCTTCTGTGGGGAGTGGGAGAGGGAGAAGCAGGCTTCCCGCTGAGCGGGGAGTCTGATGCAGGGCTCGATCCCAGGACCCTGGGATCATGACCTGAGCTGAAGGCAGACGCTGAACAACTGAGCCACACAGGCGCCCCATAAAATATTTTTTTAAAAAGGATTTATTATTAGAGGTCCTCCAGGTTAGCCTCCATTTGATGAAATTATCCCTCAAATAATATTCTTTTTTTTTTAAGATTTTATTTATTTATTTGACAGAGAGAGAGACACAGCGAGAGAGGGAACACAAGCAGGGGGAGTGAGAGTGGGAGAAGCAGGCTTCCCACTGAACAGGGAGCCTGATGCGGAGCTCGATCCCAGAACCCTGGGATCATGACTTGAGCCAAAGGCAGACGCTTAACCATCTGAGCCACCCAGGTGCCCCTCAAATAATATTCTTGAGAAATGAGCCTCTAGCTTCTCTTGGAAAGCACACCTTGTGCAATATGCCTCAATCTACCTTACTGAGCAGTTAAACTATATACTAGGCCCTGGGTTAAGATGTTCACGTATTTTTTCATTAATTGTCATGATAACTCTGAGGAATAGAGTGTTGGCTCTATTTAACTAAGAAAAAAAAGTATTGGCCTACAGAGGAAGGAAGGAAGGAAGGAAGGAAGGAAGGAAGGAAGGAAGGAAGGAAAGAAGGGAGGGAGGAAGGAAGGAAGGGAGGGAGAGAGTGAGGGAGGGAGGAAGGAAGGAAGGGAGGGAGAGAGTGAGGGAGGGAGGAAGGAAGGAAGGAGAGAGGGGGAGGGAGGGAGGATATGTAATATAGCAGAAAAGGCAGACCAATTGCTGAGGGGAGGGCAGCTGATATTAATACAGAAAACTTTTGCTAGAGAAGTAAAACTGGAAAAGTGGAGGATGGGACTTGAAATAAGAAAACCAGTTAAAGTTTGCAAAAGAGCAGACAAGCCAACATATCCCCTAGCCTACTCTGGCAGAAAATTGAGGCTTGCTCTATGGAGATACTGAACCAGGTAGGATTTAGTTTTAGGAACATCTGATACAGCTTAGGGCTAAGCTATAAAACTATTTAAATAAGGAGATTAAATGAAAATTTGCATACAAGTGAGATTTCAAATTTCTTTTCTGCCCACGACTTTCAAAAACTTCATAAATATTGACACTTGGAGGTCACTCAATGAAAAAAAAAATTACTACCCTCCCACACCATACTGAAGGTTGCCATCTGCCAAACTCAACCCATACAAATAAATTTTCCAATCAAATTTTTGGTCCCTCAGTTATAAATAGGAATGTCAGGTAAATAACCAAGTATTACAAAATATTTGAGGAATGCCTCTAGCATGTGAACTGTAGATCAAACCAAATGTGTACTTGTTTGCTTTCTCTCTCACTCTCTGTCTCTATTTCCCCACACACATACACACACATACAATATGAAAAATTGGAAAACAGAATTGTGCAAATCTCCCAGAATGTTGACATAAACACTAAGGCACTGAAAATAGTAAGAAAAATAAGGAATTAGGAAGATTCATTCTGGAATTCTAATATCCAAACAAGAGAATTTTGAAAGAGAAGAAAGACAGTAGATGAGGAAAGGATCCAATATACTATTAAAAAATTTCCAAAACAAATGACATGACTTTCCTAATCGAAATATTCCATGGAAGGGCCTGCACAGCAATTGAAAAGTGACTCATATCAAAGTCATGGAAGGATGTTATCATATTAGGAGTCTTTGGAACAGTGTGAATGGTCCTAATTCCCAGACTGCACATGTGGCATTCCCTCTGCCTGAAATATTCTCCCTCAGATAAATCAATGGCTCCTGTATCTTCTAAGTTTTGCTTATTCTCTTTTCTTTAAGGTCTCCACAAAAACCCCTAATTAAAATTCTATTTGCCCAGAGCACTCCCTACACACTACACTCTTTTATTTTCCTCCATAGCACATAGGTCTATCCAGTGCTCTATATATTTTATTATTTCTATCTCCCTTTTCAGTTTTCCTGCACTCACTATGATGTCAGCTCCACAAGGGTGGAGATAATTGGATGGTTTCCTACTCCCAGGATGTGGAACAGTGTCTGGTCTATAGCTGGCAGTAGATAAATGTTTGTTGTGTGAAGAAATGATGAAGAGACATTTCTAAAAGTTTTCAGAAAGAAAGGATTAGAACTGAAAATGACATATCACTTTTCAACAGGAACATTAAAAGCTGAAACCCGGTTGAAAAATAAATCAAGTATGAGAGTAGAATAAACACATTTACATTTACTGATAGACATGGGCCCCAAATTTTCACCTTGTGTGTATAGGAAGCGTGTGGAGACTAGGTTCCACCGAAAGGAGGAAATAAGAAATGGGAAATCATGAGGTCAAGGAAATGAGAAGTACAATCTTGGAAAGAAGCAAAAGCAGTCACAGGATGATGATAAAAAGCACAGTAGCTGTGCAGCAGGAACAGAGTGCAATCTACCTGGACTGGAGCCAAAAGACAGAGGACTCTACCATGCATTTCTCTAAAATAAGCAGGAAAAAAATCAAAATAGAACTGATCTATTGCTCCATGTATCTGATGTTTTTTTTTTTATTAAGACTTTGTTATTATATATGGTAGGTAGTTCAGAGATAAATTAGTAATAGACAGTGATACAAAACTGAGCAAATATAAAACTTAGGCAATTTCTAACTCCAGGAGAAAAGAGCTGTACAAGAAAGAAAACATAATCATAAAGTAATCATAGTACCTATGAAGCTCTGATGAAAAAAACAATTTACAAGTCACAGCGATATAAATTCTGGGTATTGACTTAAAAACGCAATAAAATATAAATCTTTATGAACTGACAAGATATAAGTGAAAATGTATGAAGGCAGAATAACTTGTATAATACAATCACATTTTATGTTTACATTTTATACAAAAGTTTATGATTTGATGTAAATATTTCGAGACTTACCTAAAAAGATAGGCACCAAACTGTTACTATATACTTTTATTCATTGTTCTATACCTCTGTATTCTTTCGTTTTCATGTTTTTTTGTTTGTTTGGGTTTTTTTCATTTATTTATTTTAGAGGGAGAAAGAGAGTGGGTGGGGGAAGGACAGAGAGAGAGGGAGAATCTTAAGTAGACTCCATGCTGAGCGTGGAACCAAGATGGGGCTTGATCTCATGACCCTGAGATCACAGCCTGAGCCAAAACCAAGAGTCGGACACTTAACCAACTGTGACACCCAGACGCCTTTTTTTAATTTCTGATATAAACAAGTATTCAGGGGCACCTGAGTGGCTCAATTGGTTAAGCACCATGCTTGTCTCAGGTCATGATCTCAGGGTCCTGGGATTGAGTCCTCTTTCAGGCTTCCTGCTCAGTAGGGAGTCGCTCCTTCCTCTCCCTTTGCCCCTCCCCGCTACTCGTGCTCTCTCTCAAATAAATAAGTAAAATCTTAAAAAAATTTTTTAAATAAATAAACAAGCATTCACGCATTCCTCTTAATAATTAAATTTTGTGTAAAATATAGATCCAAAACACAATTTTAATTCTTATATTGTAGTTCCACTTTATATGTGTCCTAACTTAGTCATTATGTTTTTTTTTCATTGTATGTTTAGAATGCTTCCAGTATTTTTCTGTTTTAAACATCCTTATACATAAATCTTGAAATTCATTTGATTATTTTTCTAGAATACATGCCAGATGGAATTGTTGATAGAAAATTCCCATTTTAAAGCTTTTGATAAATAATCCAAACTGAACATCAAAAGACTGAAACACCTTATATCCTCACAAGGATTGTTTGACAGTGTTTATTTTCTCACATCTTGTCAACATTAGGTAGTAACATTCTTTTTTCATATTTGACAATCTCAAAAAAAAAAAAAACCTCTCCAAGTCTGTATTTAGTTGATTATCAGCGATGTAGACCATGTGTTCATGTGTTTCAAGCCACTGACAATCTTTTGAATGCACCCCTTCTCACACTTTCTCTCCTTGTCACTGCTGTAATGGTTTTGATCATCTCTCGTGGGCTCTTAGCCTCCTATCTGATCACAGAGCCAAGCTCTCTCCTTCTGTACCACCCCTTAAACTGCTTCTAGATTTATTTTTCTAAATCACAAATCTGATCATATCATTTGCTTGCTTAGAAGCCCTTGAAAACTAGTAATTTTCTACAAAATGAAGTCTAAAATTCTTAAAAGGGCACACCACATCAGCATTTATGAGCCAAATATTTTCTAAATTATAAAAAGGGGTTTTTATGACAACTTTTCTTCAGTAATTACAAAGAACTTGGGATTGGGGTCCCATCTTGTTTACTATAACATTCAACTTTCTCTACTTAAGAAGTGATTAAAGAATGACATCACCAAGATGGCAATTAAAGTTGTTCCTGATTTTACTCCCCTTCACAAGAAGAACAATTAGTAACTATTTAAAAGCAAGATATCACAAAGAGAATCATAGAAAATGGGAGTGAGGATGAAGCACCCCCCACACCTCAATGACCAAGACAGACCACATTAGAAGGGGAAGAGAAGCAGCTACTCCTTGACCATATTGCCCCTCCCCAGGCCAGGGACGCACCATGTGGAGAGATCTCCCCTGAGATTCTGGTTCCTCCGGCAGGGGGAAAGAGAACCTGGGGGAGGGGCAGCTAGCACCCACAGCATTGTTGGTCACTTGTGAGAGCCCCAACTCTGACCTGGCCCTGCAGGTACTGCAGGGGAATCTGTGGGCTCAGCTACTGGGAATGTGGGAGGAGCTGGCAACAATGAGCACATAAATCTTGGCGGACCCAGTTGAAATGCCCAAGTAGTAACACAAACCAGAGGCTTCGCTCATTAGCAGAACCAGATCAGTGGTGTACTCTGGCCAGGGAACTCTTTGGGGTGCAAGTCTGCCTGATTTGGATCCTCAAAATGAGTTTTGCTGGCCCTAGAGACTGGTTTGCCCAATCCAGGCTGGGAGCTGAGTTATAGCCCCACTGGTCTGGAGAGTGTCTCCAGGCTCCATCTGACCACAGGGGCTGGCCATAACTTCCCAAAGTTGTGTGGCCCAGTGATGCTTGAGCAGAGAGGTGAGTGGACAGAATGGATTGCCCCCAGATCAAACCCAGTACAGGGCATACAGGCAGAGGGATTAATTCATAACCAAGGCTGAGGATACCCCCAGCTCCTCCCAGTGGGAAAGCTTGTTCAAGAAATTTAGAGTTACCTGAAGCAACCCCTTCCCTGCCCACGCAGACAAGGGAGCAGAGACACAATTCTCCCTCTAGAAGAAAACAGAAGTAAGGCTCTTTGACATGGCTTTTGGCAATGATTTCTTTGATATGACACTGAAAACACAAGCAGCAAAATAAAAAAATAAACAAGTGGGACTAAATGAAACTAAAGTACTTCTGCACAGCAAAAGAAACAGTCAACAAAGTGAAAAGATAACCTATGGAATGGGAACAGATATTTGCAAACCATATATCTGATAAAAAGTTAATATCCAAAATATATATAGAACTGATACAACTCAATAGCGAAAGAACCCAAATAACTCAATTTAAAAATGGGCCAAGGACCTGAATAGACCTTTTTCGAAAGAATGTATACAAAAGACCAACAGTACAAAATAAAGATACTCAACATCCCTAGACATTAGGGAAATGCTGATTAAAACCACAATGAGATACCATCTTATACCTGTTAAAATGTCCATTATCAAAAAGACAAGAGTTAACAAATGCTGGTGTGGATGTGGAGAAAAGCGAACTTTTGTGCACAGTTGGTGGAACTGTAAATTGTTACAGCCACTAAGGAAAACAGTGTGGAGGATCCTTAAAAAGTTAAAAATAAAACTACCATATGATCCAGCAATTCCAGTTCTGGAACAATATATTCAAAAAAGACAAAAACACAAACTCAAAAGATAACTGCACCCCCATGTTTACAGAGGCATTACTTATAATAGCCAAGACATGGATACAACTTAAATATCCATGGACATCATACAATGGAATATTATTCTGCCAAAAAAAAAAAGAAAAAATCCTACCATTTGTGATGTGGATGAAACTTGAAGGTATTATACTAAATGAAATAAGTCAGAAAAAGACAAATATTGTATGATCTCACTTATGTTAAATCTCAAAAAAAAAAACCCTCATAGAAATAGAGATCAGAGTTGTGGTTACCAGTTGTGGAGCAGGGGGAGAGGAGATTGCAGGAAGACTGTCAAAAGGCACAAAAGTCCAGTTATAAGATAAACAAATACTAGAGATGTAATATACATGATAAGTGTAGCTAACACGGCTATATGATACATAGAAAAGTTAAGAGAGTAAATCCTCTGAGTTCTTATCATAAAGCGAAATTTTTTTTCTCTTGTAATCATTGCACAATAGAGGTAAATCAAACCATCATGCTATATACCTTAAACTTACACATTAATATATGTCAATTATTTCTCAATAAGACTGGAGAGAAAGGAAGTAATCAATGGTGGATGAATGTACTGATGTAGGTCAGAGAAGCATGGTCAATTGTAGAACCTTATTCGGCTACTCATTCTTTTTTAAAAAAATATTTATGAAGTCATTACTTTGTGCCAAACACAGCTCTACATTTGAGAGAGACAGGGATACGCGGCCAATAGAACCAAGAGTACCCTGCTCTTCTCTTTGTGGAACTAATAGGAGGGAAGAGGGGACAGGGTGAAAAAAAAAAAAACAAACCAGTTTTTACAGATTAATAAGCAATGGTGTGCTGCTATACCGACACTCTGGAAAAATCAAACAAAACCCAACAAGCCCTGTTTGTAGTGCCTGTGGATTCCCCACCACATACCATGGCTGATTTCTTAAACCAAGCTACCGATTATTTAAGAACCAGCTCACAGAATTCTTATATATTGAACAAGTGGCTCTGGAGAGCCAGCATAGGTCGAGTCCAACCACCACTGAGTGCTGACAGGGTACTAAGATTTGGAGAACTGACAACTGTCTATGTGAGGTAGAGCACGAAGGAGAGATCCCTCAGAGCACGTGACACAAATGCAGAGAAGAACCAGGAAGTTGAGGGTCAAATGGAAGAACACTGCAGAGAGATACATGCCAAATGCCTTAAGGCAGGAAAGTACTTGGCACACCTGAGATACAGAAAGAGCCAGAATATAGATTTTTAATTTATTTTTCCGTCAGAAGACAACCTTAAGATTGAAAAGCCTCTTAGCCAGGGTGAGAGCAGTATTTTAGCAAAGCTGAATGATGAATCAGAAGCTAAGATCAGCTTTGGGTCTTCTGTACTTTTTTTGCTGATGGAGGTTCCAATTGCTGCTGGCTGATTCCAGGGGGTGGGGGGTGGGGGCGGTGAGGAATATATAAATACCAGAAAGCTGGGTTATAGAATGCAAAATATAAATAGAGATAAGTAGTATTTTATTTTACCAACAAATATGTTTCTGAGAGCTTCCATTCTAGATATTTGAGTTTATATTTCTTCAATCTTGCTGACCCTAAAATTAACCAGACCTTGAAGTTTTGTGGCTACATTAAGAGGACTAGTAACCTGCGATTAAGAATTCCTCATATCAGTGAGATCATATGATACATGTCTTTTCTCTGTAATCGCAGGAAACAAACTGAGGGTTGCTGGAGTGGGGGGTGGGGTGGGAGGGATGAGGTGGCTGGGTGAGAGACATTGGGGAGGGTATGTGCTCTGGTAAGCGCTGTGAATTGTGTAAGACTGTTGAATCTCAGATCTGTACCTCTGAAACAAATAATGCAATATATGTTAAGAAAAAAAAAAAGAAGAAGAAGAAGGTAGCAGGATGGGAAGAATGAAGCGGGGGAAATCGGAGGGGTAGACGAACCACGAGAGACAATGGACTCTGAAAAACAAAACTGAGGGTTCTATCGGGGAGGGGGGTGGGAGGATGGGTTAGCTTGGTGGTGGGTATTGAGGAGGGCACATTCTGCATGGAGCACTGGGTGTTATGCACAAACAATGAATCATGGAACACTACATCTAAAACTAATGATGTAATGTATGGGGATTAACATAAGAATAAAAAAAAGTAAAAATAAAAATAAAAAAAAGAGGACTAGTAACTTAAACATACTGTGCTGAAATATATTATTAGGCTACTTTGGGCAGTACCTGGAGAAAATATAAATCATACTGTAGGAACAAAGCAAGGCGTAGCTGGGCTGAATTTCTTTAGCAGTTTTGGGTCTTTTCCTCTTGGAAACAAGATGGCAAAGATGATTCTGTTCTGTTATTTTATCCTGTGCAGGTAGAGTTGGGGAGAATCCAAAACAATATTTTAAGAATGAAATTGAACAATTCAAATTCAGGCTTGACAAGTGAACAGCTCCTCCTGAGTGAAAATAAATCCAATTGTGAAGCAAACAAAGATTAGGAGGATTAAATGTCACATGTGGAGGATCTAAAAGTGGATTTGTTTTTTATTATTGAAGATATTTTTATGGGTTATTTGTATGGGGATCAGGCTCCTTTGTTTTTTCTAAATTGAGATGAGCCAGGATGCCTCTGGGGCAGGAGAGATTTTTGCTGCATGTGAGGATGTGTGGTTTTCATTTCAGTATTATGCACTTGCGGCTCACCACCTTGAGAAAGAAATTATGACTTATAGATAGTCTCACAAGGAATTAGTTGTTATTAACATGTTAGTTATATTAATAGTTACACTGCCACCTTCATCCAAGTGACTGTAATTTGTATATACATTCAAATTGCTTTAGTGGTAATGCTCAACATTTACACGGAATTATAAGAAGTTCAAAGCAATAGCTAACACAACTTGAGTTATTACCAAAAACGTGAGTTATATGAGAGTTGGGTTGTCAAGCTTTTAGAAATTAATTTTTCCCCTTGTTGAATAAATATAAAAAAATCAGCCTTTTTACTGATAAGCTATCCTTCTCTACCAATAATACCTAAGAAAAATATCTTAATTTGTGATCAAATTATAGAAAAATGATATTAAATGCCAAATGGAACTAATTTAAAGCTATGAATCTCAGACTATTTTACTTTATTCTTTAAAGTTATGTATTGACTTACTTCTCTAGAATTACAATATATCTCTGCATAATATAATCTTTGTAATAAAATAACACATGATACTGCTATTTAGATACAAGACAATATAAAAGCTTTAGAAATCACTTACTGAACTGAAGGATCCTAAATAATTATAAGAATTCAGATTCCTTTGCTTTCAGCTCTATGCTGTTCTATTAATGAATAACAGACTTAATTTCATGTGAATTTAGATTCACTTCAAAGTATACCAAAAAGACCATCTTGTTGGAAGTTCAACAGAAGAGGCCAGATATTTTGTCTGAATCCACATGGAAAATAAAATTATAGAAGCTATTCATATTACTCAGGCCAAAAAATGCTCTCAGCCAAATCCTCACCACTATCATTATAATCATCATCACAATCAAGAAGAGCCCTTACTGAAGCAAGAACCAAATAGACATATTTAGCTTTGGAATTTGAAAAAAAAAAAAAAAAAGACATGCATGTTTTACTTTAGTGCATACTTCCTTTTTCTGTACAAAAAAATCAGTTTCATTTAAAAGGGAAATTGTAAACTCGGCTTCATTTAAAATTCAAGTTATTGTCAAAATTTTGGGCTAAAAGAAATCTTTAGATAAAAGTATTTCAACATTACCCAAGAAAGCAGTTTTCCAAGGTCTACAGCAAATTTAATTATTCCATTGTTTTCCAAAGCAGGCAGCTTGGACAAAATTCTGCACAATGTTAATAGGTTTTGATCAAAGAGAATTTGGAAAATGCTGTTAAATCTGCTTACCATGAGATTTCAGCTCTTTGAATATCCAGATATAAATTGTCAATCTATTCATTAAATACACAGGAGCATATGTTGAAATACAGCCACGAGATGGGAGGGCATCCCAGGCAGAGGGAAGATTATGAGCCAAGATGAGCAGGTGGGAAAGCATAAGGCATCTTTTGAGAAACTGTAGGGAAATTCTGGAGTTGCAGGAGATAAATCTGGAAATGGAAGCAAGAGCCAGACTATGGACATTTTGAATTGACAGACTAAGTAGTTCAGACTTTTGAAAAAGTCAGTCATCACCCATTGAATGTGATAGTTTGAGAAGATTAATTTGGCTATAAATGGATAGCCTGGTTTGGAGGAGGGAAAATAATGGACGTGGGGAGTCCAGTTTGAAGGTCCTAGCAGATTCAAGAGTGAGATTAAATATGAATGGTGAAAAGAGATTGCAAAATGAAAAATGAGAGCAAGATCCATTGCAAAAGAAGAATGAGAGAAATGAGAAACAGTTTCAAAGATTTTTAAAGAGCTCCTCAGGATAGTGACTGACTTTAGTGGCCATAATGAATCTTTGGCAGTTTCTCTGTGTTCTGCTCATGCTTTATAACTGCCTCATGTCCTGAGAGAGGTTTCTATCATATAGGACCTACCATCCTTGACTACGTGGTTAATTTCTATTCATTCTTTAAAAATCCCAGCTCACTTGTCATCTCTTCTTTCTTAAATCAGTTTTGTAGGTTTTCTTGGTATCTTAGGTATAGAATTTCTGGAACACTTAAACCAATGTATTTAAAGGTGGGTTGACATGTCTGTCTCCCCAGTTAGAATGCAGGCTCCCTGAAGTTAGAGACCAAATTGGCTCATTTTTCACAACTAGCACAATAGTACATAGCTGAAACTCAATCACTGTTTGGTGAAGGAGCATACCAACGAATGTTAGAATGCTGGTAAACCTACAGGAAAAAAAACAAAACAAAAACAAAAACAGAAATAGATGCACAGATGAAATAAAAGGATTGAGGAAAGGTGGTTTTTTCCAACATGTTGGAAAGCCAATGGAAATAAGACTGAAGAAACTAATAAGGGAAATGATCAGGCAGAATTTCAGAGTACAAGGGAGGCTGTGGCACGTAGATAAGGTGTGGAGAATTCATCCCCTTCATAGTCCAAACACTTTCGACAGTTTTGAAAAGATGCCCTGTGCTCTTCTATTTCCTTGCTTTAGATTCTTGTGTTTCCATGGTCAAGGATGCCATCCCACCTTTAGCCTCCATTTCAACATCTACTTATGCATGTTTAAAGTACAGATCAAATGTAGCTATCCCATGAGAACCTTCTCGGGTTACTTATATACTGTATCTATATATACTGGGAATTTATGTATATGTGGCCTAAAGACCACCTACATAAAATCCTCTGGGAGTGATCCTTATAGGGAATTTCTCTTTATAGACATATTTCATCTAATAAATGACAAGTGGATGATAGAATCATCATTTTACAACTCCAAATGAAGTAAGGGATTTAAACAAATGATCATCTATGGCTACAAAAACCATTAGTGGAAAAATGTAAGTGATGTACTTAATGATGGATGGATCAAACTGGTAGCATCCAAACCCATTTCTCAAACTTACAGTCATAAAAATAGAGACAACTAGACATCATATGCCTCTTTATGGAAGGATACAAAATGCCTTGTGATACATTTTTGCCAAGAAAAAATATGAACTGGAATTTGTTCAGATCTCTATACGTAACAATCAGTTTAAAAGAAACACAGAAGACACAAAAAATGAAAAAAGACAGCACTGGGTTGCATTCAGGAAAACCCTGAATATGTCCAGTTTTCTCAGCAGATAAATTGCAAGAAATCAAATGTAAAAAGGAACTGGAAAACCTATAGTTTAAATATATATTAAAAGAAACTTAAAGACATGTCAACCAAAAGTGTGGATGTTTTTGGATCCTGATTTCAAGAAACACAAATTTAAAAATCATTTATGAGACAACTAAAGAAAAAAGATCACCCACTGATATTGATACTACTGTTACTTTTTAAGTATGATAGAGGCTGTGTTGTGTAAGCACATCCTCCATCTTGAAACACTTTCAGACGAAATAACATGATGCCTGGAATTTGCTTCAAAATAATACACGGTGGTGGCGGGTGGGGGGGGTGAGGGGTGGGGGTCAAAAGGAAAGGAGATCGAATCTGGAGCTGGATGGTAGCCATGTAGTTCAGTTTTAAATATGCTTGGAAAGTTCCATTTTGTATCATTTTAAAATGCAAGTTCTTGGGCCTCCTCAGAACTACTGAATTACAATACCGGAAGTTAAGTCCTGGAATCTGTGTTATTCAGTTCCAAAGTGATTATGATGCACACTAAGATTTGGGAATCATAGTCCTAAAACAGTTTATCCCAGGTCCTTGCTCTTGTCCGAGAAATATGGCCAATTATAGATACATGCTACATCTTTAAAGATAGAAACTGATTCCTTGCATCTCTCAAGGCCAAGTATTTTGGATGCACTCAGTAAATATTGGCAATGTTAGTCAAAATATTTATTGTTGTTTACTCTGAATAAATATTTTAGGTCTAGATTATACAAGACTTACCCACACGTTCCAAGATATCAGGTCCGTTTGGCATCAGGAGTGTGTACCTCCTCACAGCTGTCAGCAATAATCCTCTGGCCAAATGGGATTTCTTTCTTAGGGGTATTTAACACTCCCAATTCCTAAATGGCCAATATCTCCATACCTCATGCAACAAGGATAAAATCTAACAGGGTAAGAATAACAGCCTCCTCTCTCATAGAGAGATGGAAATAGAGAATATTAGCAGCCATGTATAGACTATCTAAACAGATAAAGTATACATATGACCTCTTAAGAAAAAGAAATGAAGCATTTCTATCTGAATTACCTCTCAACTTAGCCTCCCTGAATTTTTGTTTGTTTGTTCACTTGCAATGGTTCATCTAGTAAGTTAACCATTTTGACTCTCTTAAGAGGGTATTCTTTATTTTTTCCCCACAGTCTTAGGATTCCCTAAACCTCAGAAGTTTTGAAAGAACCCTATAATCGATTCTGTCCAGTGTTCTGGTTCTGCCACTGACTAGTTAGGTGGTTTTAAATGTGACACTCTTTTTACTGGGTTCTGGTTTCCCCATCTCTATAATTCTCAAATAAATATCAGTCTACTTTTAGACCATCTTTACATTCACCCCCAGGTTTACAATACTTCTAGGAAAAAAATATTTCACCTAACATTTAAACAGAAAACAATCTTTGAAGAAAAATAAATAAATTAAATGGTTTCACCTCAGTATCTTAGATGACAATAAATAAGGCCGAATGCATACATTCTATTCTGAAGGTATAAATCTAGGAATAAAAAGGATTTCCCACACTTCGGCTTACCTGCTTATGAGCGTGATCATAAGAATTAATATGATTGTCAAACTCCTGGTGCTTGTGATACTGCTTGTCACATAATTCACAGTAAAAGTTTGCCTTTACATCTTCCAGGGCCTTTGCTGTGGACTTCTCCTTTTCTGGAAAATCCTTTAAAGAAGGCAAAAATGTTGGTTATATTTCTCTCTAATAGCATAACTAGACCTCATGTTAATCAAGTTGTTACTTAATTTTACTGTGACTGAAAGAATATGGTGAGGCTCATCAGTTTTTGGAAATTCATGGCGCACTCTGGAAATAACTTTCAGCTCAGCCTTATTCCTAACTTATCAACCAACACAAAATGAACGCTCTCAAAGAAGCCCACAGCTGGGGCGCCTGCATGGCTCAGTTGGTTAAGTGGCTGACTCTTGGTTTGGGCTCAGGTCATGATCTCCTGGGTCATGGGATGGAGCCCCATGTTGGGCTCCCTGCTCAGGTAGAGTCTGCTTGAAAATTTCCTCCTTCTGGAAAAATGAAGGGTGTGGGGGAAATCAGAGGGGGAGACGAACCATGAGAGACTATGGACTCTGAGAAACAAACTGAGGGTTCTAGAGGGGAGGGGGTTAGGGGGAATGGGTTAGCCCGGTGATGGGTATTAAGGAGGGCACGTTCTGCATGGAGCACTGGGTGTTATATGCAATCAATGAATCATGGAACACTACATCAAAAACTAATGATGTAATGTATGGTGACTAACATAACATAATAAAATTAAATTAAAAAAAATTTCCTCCTTCTGCCACTCCCCCAACTTGCATGCCTTCACTCTCTCTCAAACAAATGAATAAATTTTGAAAAAAAAGCCCACAACTGCAGTCTGGTCATTCTCTTTCTTCCCATCCATTTTCAGGTTGTGGTTCTGCTGACTCAGCACCATTTCCTCTGCCAATCCAATGACCGATCGCAAACACAAGCTGCCATTATGTCCATGGAGCACCCATTACTGTGAGATCTCTTTACTATAATATTTAATGGGGACATTGATTGCATTGTCTTACATCCTTCATCTACTGCTCCATGTATTTTAGCCTCACTGAAATTGTCAGTATTGGGACTTGCTATTCTCAGCACACAATGCCTATTCCCACCTGGTTAAATTGGTTAGCTCCTACTCCTTTCCCAACACCCAGCTCTTTGTCCCCTCTGGAATGCTTTCCCATGACTTTACCAGGAGGACAAAGCTTCTTTTTTGTTGCTTGTTACCAAACACAACTACGACCATTTATAAACTTTTCTTCTTCTGATATTACCCCATATATTTCTATGTTTCACCCAATGCCATCTTCAGCCAACTGATCTATCTACCCCATACAGTCTCCATGGGTGATCTTCCTTCACACTACAGCTAGGGTCTTATTTATCTGTAGGCTCTAACTCCAGGATAAGCTTCTTCTTCAAGCATCGGTTCATGCTAGATGCTGCCAATGGGTTTACCACATATTTTTCAAACAATTTTGACTATGCTCTCTCTCAAACAGAGTTTTGGCCACATCGTTCCTCTGCTTAAACTCCTCCCAAGCAGGGAAGAATATAGTCAGAGGTATTATAATAGCATTGTATGGTGAAGAATGGCAGCTATACAGAGATGTTGAATCACTATGTTGTACACCTGAAACTAACATAACTTTGGGTGTCAATTATACTTCAGTTAAAACATAACAATAATAATATAATCCTCTTGAATCCTCTCAATGCCTATAGAATAATAGTGATGAATACTTACTGAGCATAAACTATGTGCCAGGTATTAAGCTAAGTATGTGATGAATTCTCTCATTTATTCCTCACACCAACCCTATAAAAATAAGTTTTTTAATCTACATTTTACAAATATATTAATCATCCCTTAGAATCACACACTCATGGTCGCTGAGTTAGTAAGTAGAGAGGGGATTTGAATTCAAATGCCCTATGCCTAACTCCTTTGTTAATAAACAGCTGTGCTTTAGCATCTCCCTTAGGGCCAGTCTTCTTAATGCACCATACAAACTCCTTCCTACTTCATCAGTGTCATCCACTTCATCAGTGTATCAATCCATGCTCCCATATTACCCCCTTTAATTCTATCATCAGACATGTCACATGATATTAAATGATCTGTTTTCAGGTCTATGCCCATAGATCCTTCGAGGGCAGGAACTGTTTTATTCATTTTTGTATCCACAAAAATATGCCAAACATATTGTCTAGCACAGAGTTACCTATTTAATATGTATTACAAAAATTAACGGATAATAGTAGCTCACAGGTTTATGCCTCCCATCACACTGCAAGTTCTCCATTATCCCCATGCCTAAGAATGACTGGCACATGGATGATATCAAGTAAATACGCATAAAAAAGTGAATGGACAAAATAAAGGATGGATTTTAGTTCTGTTTCTCTAAAATGACTAAGCCTCTATAGAAAGAAATCAGGCCATAAACCTAAATCTCAGGGCCGTTGCTGACCAGATAAGAAAGCAAGCACAGGGAAGAGAAGCAAATTATCACAGGGTTGGGTGAAGTGATGGGGCAATTAACCTGGACATGGGAACAGAATGATTCAAGCCCAAATATAAGAGGCTAACACACATGGCACGAAGGCAGGAAGGACATGAGTACCATTTGCAAACAATAAAACTAGACCAAACATCTACATTGCCTATCTAAGAGAGTGAAAGCAGGAATTTGGTTATATTATCAGCTGATGGGGCATATAAAAACTACTGACAGGATATAACCAGTAATGAGAATGTGGACCTCAATTTCAGGACAAAAACCCAGTTGCTCAAAGAATGGAAATAATGGCTTGTTAATGGTGTCACTTGAGAGTTGAGGCAGTACAGCATTGAGGTAGACCTCAATCTTCGGAACTGTAGGCTTACATCAGGGGAAAGCATAAGTTCCCATCCCATCTTTCTCACTGGTTTTTTTTACATGTCCTTTATATGTTGTGTACAATTTCAAAGGCTGGATTGGAACTAGGGACTTCTTGGGTTTACTCACAGTTTTTCTTCCTTTATTATAACACTGGAATAACAGCCTTAGAAAAGTGACCATGTGCCTTGGACATTGAGCACTTCCTCCTCAGTGTTCAAAAGTGCCTCAGCTTCACTAACCAGAGGCAGGCTGGCAACTGAGAATTGAGAGTGGCTAAAAATATACTTTCATATTATTCCAGATTATGTAGAGGATTTTATAACAACAGCTCAATGACCAGGGGTGAGGCTCCTTCAGTTACTCTTGGTATCTTCATTTAAACAGCATTTATTTCTAAAACAACCTTCAATTATGACATTAAATGAATTTCAGTGTAAAATATTGTAATTATAACAGAGTTCTACCAATATTTTCACCATCTCCTGTGAATGTTCACATTTTACAGTCATCAGACTAAATTATATACCGGATTTCTTACTTCATTTTTCTTGCCAGGAAGTGGTACAGCTATTCCCACTTTCCTTCCTTCTAAGGGATTAATGATATTCCCCAGGATATATTCTAATCCCCTTATTAAGAGAGGAGGGATACACATGGAATATAAATGCCATTAGCAAAGCATACATAGAGTTCACAATCCAGTGTGTCTATCAAACCCAGAAATAAGAGCATAAATTCAACAGCAGATGAGTGGGGGTCAGAAATGGGGAAGCTGAGACCTGAGAAGAGAAATCTTGGGCACAGGAGAACATAAGCCAAGAGCTGGGTAGGGCTAGAGGAATCACAGAGGAAAAGAAAAAAATAAGCTTCCTTAAGCATCTTTGGCAAAACTGGAAACTGAGGTTGGAGCTATAGCTGACTTTTAGTTAAAGAACCATAACCCAGTAGCCTGTGATATCGCCCAGTGTGAGGTGGGCCTGTTCTCAAGTGTGAAGTGGAGCTGAGTTGGTCTAGCTGTATGTACCAGAAGGCTGGAGGGTAAGGGCTCAGTCTAGTAGACTAGAAAGGAAGGTATCACATAGTCTAAGTACCATTTAGAAGGCAATTTATGTTTAGTAATTTCATGAGTTCTATCAAATCAGGCAATGGTAAAGCAAGGCACACTTTCCACTGTGTCATGCTGCTTCATCCATCCATCTAACCACATACTCATCCAACTAACCATTAAGCACTGATACATTCAAGAATTGCTAAAAATAGAATTACCCTATAATCCAGTAATCGCACAACCTGGTATTTACCCCCCAAATACAAAAGTACTTAATCAAAAGGATATATGCACCCCTATGTTTATTGCAGCATTATCTACAATAGCCGAATTATGGAAGCAGCCCAAGTGTCCATGGACAGATGAATGGATAAAGAAGATGTGGTACCTATTTACAATGGAACATTCCTCAGCACTAAAAAAAAGAATGAAATCTTGCCATTTGCAACAACATGGATGGAGCTAGAGAGTATAATGCTAAGCAAAATAAGTCAGTCAGAGAAAGACAAATTCCATATGATTTCACTCATATGTGGAATTTAAGAAACCAATGAACAAAGGGAAAAAAAAGAGAGAGAGAGAAGGGGGCAGGGGGAGAGACAAGCCAAGAAACAGACTCAAGTACAGAGAACAAACTGACAAGTTACCAGAGGGGCGGTAAGTGGGGGATGGGTGAAAAAGGTGAAGGGGATTGAGAGCACACTTATCATGACGAGCACTGAGTAATGTATAGAATTGTTGAATCACTATATTGTACACCTGAAACTAATACAACATTGAATGTTAACTATACTGGAATTAAAATCTGAAAACTTAATAAAAAATAAAATAAATAAAAATAAATAAAATTTTGTTATTTAACGACAAAAAAAAGCAACTCTTATTTAGCAACTTCTCAATGTCAATTTTTTAAAGGGTCTTGACCTCAGAAATTTATAGTCGGAAAGGGGACAATTACATGTAAAATGCTAAACAACTGTAAATTGCAAAAGAATGATAATCACAAATTCTTATAGAGCATTACCTAGTTTGGGCTAGTTAAGAATAATTAGAGGGAAAAGTCAAGGTGTTTTTTTCTCTTTCTCACATAGCATTAGATACATGGTAAGCACTCAGAATGTTCTTGTCTTTTTGTTAAATGACAGGATACTTTCACTGGTCAAATAACTTGGGAGGCAACTTAAGATGATATTTGCTCTCTGACATAATTACACAATCTTTAAATATAGGAGAGACACAGAATAAATATGAAAGATTTAAAATAGCTACCTGTTCTCAGTATCAATAAATTTAAAAAAATTTAAAAATGAATAAAATTCACAATAATACACTTGACACACAGACTTAACATACAATTCTACCACTGATTTGCTACTTACTCAAAGTTCTCTTCTCACTCTTTGCCTAAAAGAGGGGCTTTAGAAGCTTATTTAACAGAAAAAAAATAACATTTATGAAGTGAAAGAAAGCTTCATTTTAACTGTTCTCAATGATTCATTAAAAGATTGAAAATGAATTATAAATTGAATATGACAGTTATCTTAAAAAGAGTCATTTTTAAAACATTAGGTATTGCCAGTGGGCATTTTATGTTTCAGTTCAGTAAGAATTCTGTAGTAATTAATTACTTTTAATAATTAATATTTTGGGTGCAGGGAGAGAAAAATGTACTTTTTTACACCAAGAATTTTACATTCATGCAAATAACAGGTATGTCTGTAATGTGGCAAGAATGCTGCCTAGAGAAAGGCATTTAATTAGAAATACAGGTGTTCTGCTACCAAATTATTTTATTATTGTAATGATGATTACACAGTAACACCCCCTGAGCATTCACTGTAAACCAGAAATCTGCTAAGCACTTCACACTTGTTAACTCCCTTAATCTTCACAATAACCTATGAAGTACTATCTATTATTATTCCAAACAAAGATATGGAAGGCAAGGCACAAGCATGTTTAGAAACTCGCTAAAAATCAGATTTGCCTGACTTCAGAGCTATTAATCACCATGCTAAAGGCTGCCCCAATTACTTAGCCTTCATCCAGATGCCACAAAATTTCAAGCTGCCTCTTCTAACTTTTTGTAGATTTGAGATGATGCAGAGGCCCTAGTTCCCAGAGAGAGTAAGGGGAGTAATTATAATTTTAAAAATCTATTAAGCTCTTGAAGCTGAGAGATAGGCACTAGGA
Organism: Neomonachus schauinslandi; assembly: GCF_002201575.2. Classification (NCBI taxonomy): domain Eukaryota; kingdom Metazoa; phylum Chordata; class Mammalia; order Carnivora; family Phocidae; genus Neomonachus; species Neomonachus schauinslandi. Next base: position 32,283,566 of record NC_058414.1, on the reverse strand, counting down.
AAATACAAGGTGGTCCTCTTGTTTCGACTGGTTGTGAATATGTGCCCTGATTATTAAAAAGGAAGAGAAAAAATCAATTGCTGTTCTTCATATCTCCTTGATGGTAATACCAGCTCAGAGCTTTGAGGATTGAATTCATATTCTTTGTATGAAAGCTCACATTTGACCTTTCACTGTTATGTGTAAGAGATTGCTTTAAACATTCTAATATTCCCTAACCTGTTCTATTATATTGGCCCCAAATAAAATCCTGCTTCAAAGAGAGTGCATTCCTTTCCCCCACCCCCGCCCCCGATTAAGTGGCAGTGGATTCAGAAAACTCTTTTGGTCCCCATTGTCTTCCTGAATCTCTGCAACAGACTGGGTAATGGAAAACTCACTTTAGAGGGCTTTATTCACTTATTTATTTTATTTTTGTGATAGGGAAAAATTATTCCTTGGAGACTGACTAGCTTGAATCTCAGCCTCTCTCTTCTAGCAGTTTCAGTTATTTCAGTATAAATTAAGGCGCATAATGAGTGGCTTGCAGGATTGCTGTGAGTATAAAATGAGTTTATTTTTATGGAAGCACTTAGTACAGGGCACGGTAAAAGTAGGAACTTGATGTCCAGAGATTCTGTGTATGTGTGTGTATATGTGTGAATGTGCACATCATTATATGCATGTGACACTAGAAAATTATTTAAAAAACAGTACCATTCTCCCAGGAGTATACAAAACAACTTTCATTTTCTGATGGAAATTTGAGCAAGTGAGAGGAGCCCTTCTCATTCTCACCCCCCCCAATCTCATACAAAAGCCCAGTCAACCCCTGCTCATAAATGCAAATTTGGCTGATATAGTAAGGATTTTCAGATGTTTTTATCTCATAATTGCTTAACTTTGGGACTTTTTTGGAATACCACACATTGTCAAGAGATCCCCCACGTGCTCAGTTAACATTAATATCACTAATATTGATTTTCCTAAAGACGTGACTTGCTTCTTTTATAGAAAGAACGGTCTTTGCATTATATAGCGTCTACCATGGTACTTGTTACTTAGAAAAACTCAAATACTTGCTGAATAAGTGAAACTAATGAATTAAAAAAGCAGAGAATACTATTCCCACTACATAATAGATAGCGTGGCCTGCCCGGGCAATGTACGTCTATCATGAATTAAACTGTTGAGATAATGGGAGAATAAGCAGATGAGTATGATCCTAAACACATGGAACTTTTAGACTTTTAGAACAATATCTTTTTTTAAAAAAATGTAGATTCTGAGGTCTAAGGAGCTTATTGAAGAACTACCCTAAAGGAAGGAAGGGGAGCTCGGCACACAGATTCACAAGCAGAATTACAGATTTTTGACTTTCAATACTCTTCCCATTTTGCCATAATCCACTCTTCTCATTACAATTCATTAAGAATCAAGTGTTGGTTTCCCAGACTTGAAGTAGAACACGACCAAAATTATACCTTTCTGTCAATGCCCAGGGAAATATGATGTCAGCCACTTCCTAGACTTGAAAGAGAGCTTTTCCCCTCTTATTAATAATTCACTTAAGGTGCCCAGGTTAGAAGATAAATAGAACCACATTAAATATATGAACTTGCGTCTGGGTAGCATGGTTTGGAGACGATTCGGCATCATTTCTAATTTGGACAGAAATGACAGATTTCTGACTTACGGGCAAGATGGCAGAGTGATGACTACATTCCTGCTCATGAAGTAACAATTAAATACTTAAAGTTTGCTTGTATAACTGCTTATTTTAGAAAAGCTTCCTAATTGGCTGCATTTGAACAGAGACTATTTTTGAAAAACACATGCATTTCCACTAGAACCACTGTTCATCAGCATTCTGCCAACGACATCTTCCTCAGCATAAATTAATATACAGTTCTTCTCCCAGAAAAACAATTTAGAAAGAGAATAAGGCAGTTCCTGATGTACCCTAAGATAATCATAACAGTAGCTATTACTTCATTGCTTACCTGTGCTTGTCTGCAATGGAGGCAAAAGGGGCAGGTATAATTTTCAGATTGCTTATTGATCGAATACAGATGCTACAATGCACATGTTTTAAAGGTCATGTATTGGTTTGCAGAGGTTTTTAACAACCAATGAAACAGTAAAATACACATCAACTGATGAGCCTTCCTGGACACAACATGATATTAGCTCATCAAGGTACAAGGACCACCAATCTCTAATGGAGAACATTCCAGCCCTCATCAGTAAAACCAAACAGTATATTGAGAGAAAAAGAGGATGCATGAAAAGATATGTAAATTAACGCAGGGTCAGGGAAGTGGTTGAATCCATTAAATAGCAGTCCTTGGCCTGCTAACACCCATTAGTGAAAACACAAATGAATAAATATAACGAGTGAAGGAATAAATACATTTGATTTCTTTCTCACTTTTTGTCTGGTTATAGTGCTAAAGGGGAGAGAATTGGAATGTCTGAAATATGGATGGTGGTGTCAAAACCCATATAACTGTACAACTCAAGAGTGAACCCTAATATAAGCTACAGACTTTGGCTAATAACAATGTATCATTATCAGTTCATCAGTTGGAACACACCAACCCACCACACAACTGCAAAATGCCAATAATAAGGGAGATTAGTATATGAGAATTCTCTGTGCTTCCTGCCCAAATTTTCTGTACACCTAAAACTGCTCTTGAAAAAATAGGCTCTTATTGAGGGGAAAAAAGTATGCAACTAAATCACAATTTAATAGCCCTACCTTCACTGAACTTAAAGAAAAACAACGGATGGTGTAAGAATAATCAAATCTATGCTATGTTATGCATACAGCTGAGCCTGAGGCACGCCAAATGACAAATGTGAGCTTCTTTGTATGGAGAGATCTTGAGACTCTCAGTCCCCCTCTGTCATTTTCCGTGAGACAAAGAGCAGCCCTTGCCACTCTTCCAGAAAAGCATGACCTACAATCATTAGATCCACTAGAAATTCAAGGGCAAAATTTCTACATTTGAAGGAAAGATTCTAGGATGTATCTATTGTGCGGGTGTGTAAAATATGGTAAGAAAAGGGATTTTCTACCTCCAAACTGACAATACCGTCCCATTTATAAAGGTAGTAATTACCACCCCATCCATTCAGCCCACAGATATGTATAACTGTAATGAATATAGACATTTTGCATTCATCTAAACTGAATACATTTAAATGAATACATCCATTGTGCATTAGACAGAAAGTACCTTCATTTAGCCATTACTCCTGCTGTAACTACTTATTGTAAAAATGCAATTAATAGTGTCTGACGTTTCATTTTCTAATATAAGAGAAATCGATGAAAAATGTCAGGCAAGTAAGTTTTCTAGAAAGTTGCAAGTGACATCTGCTCAATTACAAACCATTTTTTAAAATTCAGTATTTCTAAGAGCTATTGAGGGGAGAAACGGTCATTCCGAGATGCTGATCTACACGTTGTTTCGCCTTTGCTTGGGAACTGACTGCAAGTGTGTTCCCTTAAACAGATTCAGGTGATTGTCAAGTAAGTTCTCATTCCCAGGCCTTCTCTGTCTGTTCTGGGGCTAATACTCTGTATGGGTCTAAAAAATTGTGTTTACATTCTATATGTATTAAAAACAGGCCCGGAAACTCCCGAAGTGATGGACTGAAGTAGTATAATGGCAATGGCTTTAAGGACATGCAAGCCAGATAAATGCCAGTTCCAAGGACATTGTCTCTGTTTTCCTGAATGTCTGCTATCAGGGCTGATAAAAAGTCTACTACGTTTGGTTTACTTGTTCTATAACCCAGAGATGTTTAAAAAGTGACTGTGCTCACAAAGACACTTCATTATTTCAAACTGGCTGCTCCAGGCTTCTATCTATTGCAATTCTAATAGGTAATTTACTTTCAAACTTTGAGAAAACTAGCAATTGTGAAAGAAGTATGCTGTACAGAAGCTCTGTACTCAAATCTTGAAATATTAACTGCAACCTGGGAAAATGTGTCAAAGAGAGGAAAATCTATTAAAATGCTAGTTTGGGAAAAAGGCATTCACATGAGCTCAAGGAAATGCTGTAAACTAGATAATGTTCATTTCAAGATCATAAAAAGATGTACAAAAGCCTGGCTCCACTGTCATATAATTTGGCAGAAATATTTGTCACTTATATTTTGTCCATTTATTATGATTCTCACAGAACTTTGCAAAATGTGGTTTAGTGCCTTCAGAAATCCCTAAAAGAAAAGTCTGTATACCAGTTTTATGGGTACACGCTTGCTTTTTTGAAAACAACCTAAAAACACTTGTCAACTGAAGTCAGAAACCCTGATTAGCTGGGAAAGTGTGGCCAAAGTCGATTTGTGTCATAATGGTGGTACCAAAGGTACATCCCACCCAGATGTGGCAAATAGACTATAGTCGTTACAGATTTTCACAGCTGCTTGAGCATTTGGAGGATCTGTACTTACTGTTAACACCAGGACCAATTTAATAAGCCATACAGCTGTGCCCCAATCTATTATGTGTGTGTGTGTGTGTGTGTGTGTGCTTGCACACACATAGGTGTATGTGCTTTGGACAGAGCCAGTCTAAAGACAGAGCAAGCTACAATAAAACAGAAGTTGTGGGTCCATCATAAAAGTAGTGGAATACAAAAGTGAGAATCATTATAGAAGCATGTCATTGGAAAGGACTTCAGAAATCCTTCTCCAGATAAAGAGATTTAATCCAGAATTTTTATGGTTTGCCCAGGCTGGTGTAGGATAAGTAGCAGGTCTAGGATGAGAACTCAAGTTCTTGACTTCTATCTTTGAGACCGGTGGTAGGGCAATTAAAACTATCTCTTCATTTGGAAAATGAGATAGAACTAAGGGACTAGATTTTTGTGTCTCTGAAACTCGAGAAGTATAAATGAATATTCAGAGTCTTTAAGCTGATATAGATGTAGACATAGATACAGATATTCCCTTTCTTTTCTTCAACCACACAATCAAAATCTATTTAACAATATATTTAGAAAATTACGTTCTTGCTCTTGCAATGCCAGAAATGGAAAATTTTCAGTTTTAAACTCTCTTCTACAGAAGGAGAATCATACTCAAATATAGGACCCCTCTTCCCCTTATTCCCTTAAGCTTTAAAAAAAAGCTTTTAGTGCTTTATTAATCCACAGATTGTTAGTTACTGAGAGTCATTGGTGATTGAGCATGAATTTAGCCAGTGCTAAAGACTGACTCTAGAAAGGAAGAAGCCACCTTCTTTTCCGATATTGGAGGGGTATCTGAAATGGAAAGGAAGAAAAAGCAAAAAAAAAAAAGAATTCATACCTCAGACTTTTTTAAAAAACTTTTCTATGCTACCCTTGAAGGAGTTTGGTGTAGGGTAAGGATTTAGTTGTGTTATGAAGGTTTGTATTAGTTACTGTGCTATTCTACTGTACAAGAAAATGTAACACACAATTCCTGTTTGTAACACACAATTCCTGTTTTCAAAGACTCTCAGACCACCTGAGGGGATAGAATTAATTCATAGATTGCAAGTCACAACACAAAGGGATATATAATTATTTGGTGGGGGTTTAAAATGCTATGTGCATTTAGAGAAGGGAACGAGCCATGCTGTTCTGTAATGTGCCTACATACCTAGGAGAATAAGCCTATTATGATAGAATTTGATAATGAGTCTCAATTGATAGTCTTGGATTTGACCTTTATATATAAAAAAATGAATGATACTTGATGGGCCCTTTAATTCTGGAATTTAGGAAGGTACATAAAATATTGCTGAGAATGAATGAACCTACATTTTGTGATGTAAACAATGCAGATTTTACTCTATATACTAATAAACAAGAAGCCACCCAAACTTTACGGAGGATGTGATTCCGACGCCCCATTTCCTCTTCTTTTCCAGCTGGTATTATTTCTGATCAGTAGCTAAGCTGGGGAATGATGTTCCTGTCTGTGTTTTTCCTCTGTACACTCCTTTGATTATTTTCCCAGAACATCTCTCTTAGACTTTCTGCTTCTTGGGTCACAGTCTTCACACAAAGTCTGGGTTCACTTTGAACTTCCAAAGCACAACTAAGTGATTTAAAAAAACTGAATTCCTACAGACTGTTTCCCCTCCATCCATTTTGCCACAGAAAAGCCTGACCGGCCGCTGTCTGCTTAAATACTCTGGTTGGAATCTGTATCCTTATTCACGGCTGCATTTCAGCAAATGTCTATTTTGTATTAGCTGCAGTGACAGCAGGGGACAGTTATACCCCTTTTAGTAGAAAAAAGTCTCCTCTATAATATAAACAGAAAAGAAAACCTTCCCTGATAAGAAACAACGATGCCCTTAGACTTTGAAATAAATACATTAGGCATTCCCTAGGAGCAGCAGTGAAGACTCAGACAAGAGCATCCCTCGTCATTTCCTGAATGCCCCAATATCACAATGGCTTTACTTTGGATTTCCATGTAGGGAAGAATGCCAAGAGACAGGAAAAAAAGAAGTAAAACCTAGGTGAGGAATACGGACAAAGACATGGAAGAAGAAAAGAGAAAAGAGACACATGGGGTAAATAGAAGAACCCATATTCTCCCATGGAGGAGTGAGATAGAAGGCTAATGAGGAGGAAAGAATCAGGTTTATGGCAATGCGAAGTAGAGTTTTAAAATAATATCCTGGAGGGGAGAAAAGGGATAAGTCATAAACATTTTCCTTAGTCCTAGGTAATTTTTTTTAGCCAAAGTCTATTTGTGGGGAGATAAAAGGGAACATAGTCCTTTTAGGACTGTTTATGATTTGAAGTTTGTTTGTAGAGACTTGAAAGTATAGAAAGGTCAATAATATTTACATTGCATACGAATGAATCATCTTTTGACCCTGACATTCTCGGACTGACAGAGTTCTTATCAGTGCTCCTCAATTGGAAATCTTCTGTCATGGGCTATTTTTCAGGAGTCCACACATTTTGTAGTAAATTTGTCTCAGTTGGAGACTTAAAGACCAGGACAGGAATTCAAAGATTAGAAATATTTATTAAGTTCTTACTGTGTTGCTATTGGTCTGTTAGGTGCTACAGGAACTGCAAAAGACCCAAGAGGTATTATCCCTAGACTAAAAGAACGTATAGTTAGCTACTGGAGGTAAAACCCGAGGGAAATAAGGGAGCACTTCACATAATAAAGAGTAAAAGCATTTAGGAGGTAGAGATTGGGGTTAGGCGTCTGAATCCTAACTCAACCTTTTGTAAACTCCATGGCCCTTCTTTGCATCACTTAACCTCTGTAAAACAAGGATAAAAATGTCATTCTCACAGGATAATTGTAATAATTAAATAAGCTCAAACATAAAAAGCACCTCATACAGCTCCAGGCACCACGAAGAAGTCACATAACTCTAAACAGATAGAGACAGAGAGAGGTGTATGTGAATGTATAAAATAAATACAGTCTCCAATGCTAAGGAAGTGGGCAAAATGCAATGGTGGAGCAGGAACGATGTCTACGGAGGCCTCAGTTTTGAAACTAGTTATTAAAAATGGAGGAGGCAATATGTCCTTGTGGTTAGGAGTGTAGGTCTGTATCGGGCAGCCTGAGTATAAATCAGACCTCCGTTCTTCATGTGTGTATGGCACTCAGCAACTCCAGCTGGATGTGTGCCTTCAACTATAAAACAGGAGTGTGAGATAATAGCAACTAACCCAGGGGGCCACTGTCCTCATGATGGAAACAAACCAAATGAAATCCTTGGCATTGCGCCAGCCTCATATTGCTCTTTGTTTGGTTACTTCGGGTGTATTTCCTAGGTTAGAGAGTTTGTTTTTCATTTTGTTTTTACAGAGTTTAACAGCAAATTGAAGAACACGGCATTGGATTTGAATGTGATATACCGTGACAGTTGAGGACAAACAATGGGCTGGTTAGAGTAGACGTGTCTGGGCTGGAAAAGGAGACTGGGAGAGAGTCCTTGAGGACTGCACCAAAAAAATGTTGCCTCCAATAGGGAAGGGGGAGCCATGCCTCCCATAACTGCCACCCAAACAATGTAAGTAAATAAAGAATGGGCCCACAAAGTCCAATAAAAAGAATTTCTTCCCACAGGGAATAGATGTAGTTATCTGTAGATGACAAGTTTTCCTTCCTATGGGACCTGTCTTTATGTTGCAAACTAAAGGGGGAAAATTCAATGCAAAAACAAGTGGAAGCTTTGGTCAGACACTTAATCATGCTCCTATGAGGACACTAGTGCCCTTTATTGCTGACTCTTTTATTTCCAAACTCCCCATGGCGCCATATTCCAGGTAAGTTACTTGTTAGTAGTAATGTTCTTTGCATTAAACATACATTTTCCTTTCTGTAAATAGGCTCTGCTTTCTACTACAGATGGTGAGCTGAGCTGGCTTCCTGACCTGGCCTTTTGCTACCATGTCTTTTGGATTTCTGCCTTTGGCACAAGTACAGATGGACTAATTTTCTTATGTACTTTTTTTGTTATGGAAAAAAAGCTTTAGATGTTTTCTGTTACATTTCTATTACTCCATAAAAAATATAATTTGAAAGTTTATCAATTTATAACATATAGGAATCTACCTGTCAGATAAACAATAAATAATCTTTACTCATTCTGCAATGGCACGTATTAAATTCCACTACATTTACGTGAAAATATTCCTTAGGTGTCATGACAAATAATCTCAAGGTCACTTTATTTTTTATTTAATACAAAACTTGTGCTACCTTCCAGTGCCTTTTACTAATTGCAATGTGACCTTATTTATTCTATAATGTTTCATTAAAAGAAAAAATTTCTTATAAATGGTGTTAATATTGGACAGAAAAAAAGCATTCACTCAAGGTAACCACAAACTTGGAAGATGATTAGACATGATTTTTAACATTGTACATTTTATTATTAATAACGAAATGGCAACGATCAATTTTTATAGGTTCTAACTAAAAAGGCTGTCCAGACACACCAAGTATTTTAGTTCTTTAGCAAAACTTTCAAAAAGACTTATGTGTGTATATGTTTGTGTGATAGCATTTCCATAAAATATTCCCTTTTAACCTGTCTGCCTTAAATCAACTCGTTATTTGATCAACCAGTCATACAATCAAACATCAATTTGTAAAGGTTTAATTATCTGTTGATTATGTCAATTCTTCTGTTGTCCATTTAGTTAATATTTTCATGAAAACCTGGATAGTCTAAGGTCAGTGTTCTATTCATCAGTCTTTAATGACCAGATCTGTATTTTGAAACACACGAGTAAGATGTCATTATTTTACAGGAGGTTTAGCAACGTCTAAGCATTCAATTTGCTAATCAGTTGAAGAACAATTGATTCAGATAGAAACGAGGTCATGTTTCTTTGGTACTCAAAACTAACATGTAGGAAATTTTCCACTTTCTTGTGTCCCCATTTAACTAAATCAAATTTAATTTCACAAACTTATGCATAAATTGTCTTTTCTAATATGGAGGAAAAAATCAAGAACCTAAGTGTGTTCTTAAGAGCTAACAATGAATTCCAATGAATAATCAAGTGACAAGTATATTAAATTAAGAGCTAAGATTCTTGTTTCCTTATAAGTAAATTTTTGAAAACACTTCTCCCTTTTTATTTTACTGCAGAAGTTAGAAACAGGAGATACACTGCGAAAACTCATGCCATATGCAAAATATGATTGTAATCAGATAGCCAATGGGAGAAAAAAGGGAAAAGAAATGAAAGAGCTATGATGCAGGTGTGTTCTTTGGTAGAAGACAAATTTGCAAAAAGAAGCCATCAACAAATGGAGAGCCGGTGGTGTGACTAAAACTTGTACATATTTTGCATCTGCTTTTTATCCTCTTCCTGTCAGATTTTTCTGAGAACCTATATTAGCTCTAAAGGAATTCTTAAACTTGCTAGGGTCAGGCACTAAAGGCTTTTCATTCTGTTGTATTTTGTTTTGTGTGGACTAAGAACTGAAGGATTTGAAGCTGAATTCTTAAACAACTCACACGCCTTACCAAAAAGCTAGTTAAATACTACCGTTTCATTTTTTGTCACTATAGAAGAGTTTTCCTTTCTTAAGATCTTATATAAATGGAGTTGTACAGCAGGTACTCTTTTTGTCTGACTTTTCACTCAGCATAACTGTTTTGAGTTTAATCCATGTCTATCACTTGCTCATTTTCATCATAAGATGGCATTCTATTGTATGGCTATCATAATTGTCTATCCATTCCCCGTTGATGAGCATTTGAGTTCTTCCTGGTGGTACCCTCAACTGGGGAAGGGGTGAAAGGGTTGTAGGGATAGAAGGAACTATAAAGGGGCACTAGAAAACATTTGGTGATATATATATATATATATATATATATATATATAATAAATACCTGAATATATATAAGATGATCTTGATTGTAGTGATGATTTTGTGGGCATATACATATGTCATAACTGATTAAACTGTACACTTCAAATATATGCAGTGTTAAAATATCAATGATTAGTCTTTCTAATTTATTTTCCATACTCCTAATAAGAATTCTTGATACTCCCATTGTTAAGAAAAGATTTGGGTAGATATTATCCCAAACATAACAAACATAACAACAGTGACACTTTCTCCCAGTATATAATTATTTCTTCTTTATCCCATTCTAAAAATAAAAAATATTTTCATAGGTTTGTATAAATGTCAAAAATAATTTTGCTGTCAGGTAAAATTTCATTCACACATTTACCTTTCCATGAGTAAGGTACAACTTACTGTGGAAAATACGCTTGTACTTCTAAAAATCTAGTTCAGATCTCTCTCCCTGCCACTTGGTTACAACATTTTTATTCTGCTCCCTACATGACGTTCTCAGGCAATTATTTTTTTCTTTTTTTCCATGTATCCTGTTTGGCCTGGTGATGCATTTTACCTTTATTTTATGGACGTGGTGGAGAATGCTTAAGCTCATGATGTGAATACTACCAAATGTCATTCAAATAATTTTTTAAAATAGATTTCATGATTCATTACAGAGATTAAAATATTACTGAAGTGATAACAAGTGGTTCAGTTGAGGAGATAGTTAATTCATATACCTTGTAGGCATAGCCATACAGCTGATGAGTTATTCAGCATTTGGTTGAAAGCAAATTCAATAACCTGATGGGCTATTCTTTTGTACTCTATTAGTGCTTATGAGGCATTAACAACATTCAGGTGACAATTTTGTGTGATACAAGATAATTTATTGTACCTTATGGCCACTTGACAGTAAATGCTGAACATCGTAGGAAAGCAGCAATGAATTATATATTGAAATTAATGGCTCACTTGAAAATTTTGTAGATTCATAAAGAATACTAAAAATTAAAATATTGACAAATACTGATATTAAAATTTCCAAACTTACTTTCGTGAAATACATATAACAATTTGGTATTGAAAATAAACATTTGGGGCGCCTGGGTGGCTCAGTTGGTTAAGCGCCTGCCTTTGGCTGAGGTCCTAATCCTAGAGTCCCAGGATCAAGCCCCGCATTGGGCTCCCTGCTGAGCAAGGAGTCTGCTTCTCCCTCTCCCTCTGCTCCTCCCTGCTGGTATTCTCTCTCTTGCTCACTCTTTCTCTCAAATAAATAAATAAAATAAAATCTTAAGAAAAAAAAGAAAATGAACATTTTAGGGACACATTGGTGGCTCAGTTGGTTGAGCGTCTGACTCTTGATTTCTTGTCCCTCTCCCTCTGCGCCCCCCACCCAACTCTCTCAAATAGACTCTTAAAAAAAAAGAAAATGAACATTTTACAAGTTTCGTGTAAATTGTGACTCTTAAGAACTTGGTTCAATTTAGGGTGATTTTTTAAAAAATTCTGCCTTTAGCTAACATTTATCTTATCTAAACTGGACATACAATTTTTAAAAGTTATTTATATTTATATAATTTATATATATATAAATATATATATATTTATATGAAGAAAATGCAATAAATGGTGTGTGAGCCTGGTTTTGAGGTAGGAAACAGGGGAGACCTAGGGTCTGTACCTAGTCTTACCTCCAGCTAGATGTATGTGACTTCTCTCATTCTCAGCTTTCCTACCTTTAAAAGGGGTTTGGTTAATTGACAAGTTTCTTTTGAACTCTAAGATTGTACCATTAATTTTTTTCTTTTTGGAAGAGACTTCTTAAATACCAAAGTGTATGTGTGAGGAGGAAAACGATCAGTTAATAGAATATTTCTGACACTAAAATGTGAAGATGAGGAAAGAGTTTGGGGAGAGAGGAGGCAGAATTATTCAGGCTTGCAGGATATTGCAATGATAGAACCTGTGAGTGCTTACTTTTCCAACCCTGTGCCACTGTAGACAAAGCCTAGGGCACAAGAAGGCATAATACTATATGTCACCTGTCTCACATCCTTAAGAGTTAATAACATATCAAAACCTTCCAAATATCTTACGTCTAGTTATTCATGCCCAAATAGATTTGGAAATTGAAAGGATCAATCTTGACCACTAAGAGCTAAAGTTAATTCCCTGCCAATGGTGGTGAATGCAGTGATTAGACGAGATATGCCTTTGCATACCCAATGTGGAGCTCCACACAGCAATGTTCCAAGTCTAGAGTGAAGAATTCAGCCACTTTCCAAAAAAATCAAAAGCCTCTGAAATTTATGCTTTTGCAAATAAAATGCTGAGAGTAACTTTGGAGTTATATTCCAAGACAGTCATCAAGGTTGACAGAATCTATCAGATCTTGACAGAAAGATTTAGATTAGAAAGGCAGGGGCTAGAGAAGTTGGTTTGTCCATCAAGGTCCTCGGAATGATTGTTTCCTCAGAGTTTAAATTGCAAAGGGCTCTTATTATTTCTAAAGTGAGCAGAAGAAAAGTGATTTTCTCGGTTGCCAAAAGATGTATTTATAGATGTGACACAACTACTAAGTCATATCACTCAAGGCTCATGTAGGTGAACAAAAATATTATTTTTTCTAAACATCTTTTTTTATTTTTATTTATTTTTTAAAGATTTTATTTATTTGACAGAGACATAGTGAGAGAGAGAACACAAGCAGGGGGAGTGGGAGAGGGAGAAGCAGGCTTCCCGTGGAGCAGGGAGCCTGATGTGGGGCTCGATCCCAGGACCCTGGGATCATGACCTGAGCCGAAGGCAGACGCTTAATGACTGAGCCACCCAGGCGCCCCTGGGGTAGTTCTTATAAAAGACGATCATACAAATCTTACTATATCAAACAAGCAGACTTTCTCTATGTAAGAATAAAAATGTTATTCATAGTGACATATCTTCTTACTCAAAGACTAACTTTAAAGTAGCACAGAGTAAACTTGTTTTTTTAAATTTTATTTTATTATGTTATGTTAATCACCATACATTACATCATTAGTTTTTGATGTAGTATTCCATGATTCATTGTTTGCATATAACACCCAGTGCTCCATTGAATACATGCCCTCTTTAATACCCAACACCAGGCTAACCCATCCTCCCACCCCAATCCCCTCTAGAACCCTCAGTTTGTCAGAGTCCATAGTCTCTCATGGTTCGTCTCCCCCTCCGATTCCCCCCTTTCATTCTTCCCTTCCTGCTATCTTCTTCTTCTTCTTCTTTTTTTTTAACATATAATGTATTATTTGTTTCAGAGGTACAGGTCTGTGATTCAACAGTCTTACACAATTCACAGTGCTCACCATAGCACATACCTTCCCCAATGTTTATCACCCAGCCACACCATCCCTCCACCCCCCCATCACTCCAGCAACCCTCAGTTTGTTTCCTGAGATTAAGAATTCTGAGGAATTCTTAAACTTGCTTTTAAAAAGTTCATCCCTGGGATGCCTGGGTGGCTCAGTAGGTAAAGTGTCTGCCTTGGGCTCAGGTCATGATCCCAGGGTCCTGGAATGGAGTCCCACATCGGGCTCTGCGCTCAGTGAGGAGCCTGCTTCTCCCTCTGCCTGTCACTCCCCCTGCTTGTGCGCGTGCTCTCTCTCTGGCAAATAAATAAATAAAATCTTTTTAAAAAAATAAATAAGGGATGCCTGGGTGGCTCAGTTGATCAAACATCTGCCTTCAGCTCAGGTCATGATCCCAGGGTCGTGGGATTGAGTCCCACATTGGGCTCCTTGCTCAGCAGGGAGCCTACTTCTCCTTCTGCTGCTCCCCCTGCTTGTGTGCGCTCTCTCTCTCTCTGGCAAATAAATAAATAAGATCTTTAAAAACGAAATAAATAAAAAGTTCATCCTTAAAAAGAATACACCAGCAATTAGTACTTTAACTGTACTGTGTATAATGACATTTCTAAGATATCTCCATTTCCATTTCTAAGATATTTCCTAGATAAGCATCTAGGTTAATAGATATGTTTTGAATTGCCTCCTATGATTCTCTAGAGCAACTTGAGTCTTAGACTCTAAACATGGTAACATGTGGTTGGAGTAGCTTGCATGGAGAAGGATAACAGAATCATGCAAGCTAAGGACCCTGTTGATGAAATCCACGTATGCAGTAAAGGAAGAGTTGGGAGTATTTTTTAAATACCAGAAAAATAAAAAACAAGCACCAAAAAAGAATTATTTGTAAATACTGAAGTCGTGAAATAACACGAACACAGAACTCAAAGAGAATAGAACAAGAGAAAGGAACTGACATTTAAAGTTGACATACCCTATGTTAAATACCTTATAAAGACTATGTACCTTATAAAGACCGTTAGATCATCCATGAAATGAATCCATAAACTGGATTCTGTAAGCTGCTCTACTAGGTCTGCCATTTCAACTCCTATTTATTAGAGGAATATTCAGTATATTGAAAGAAGACCAAAGGGTATTGCTTTAAATGACGTGTGTGTGTGCACGCGTGCATGTTTGTGTGTCTCTGTACCTAGAGTTGGAGTCCTGCAATCCCTGGGCTTGTCCAGAGCACTCTTGAGCATCTCTGCTCAACGTGGATGCTCAGCAAGGCTATCTCCAAGGACCCTTTGCCTCACAAACTCAGTGATTCCATCATCCTATTCTGATCTTATTCCAAACCACCTTCCCTACATTTAATCTTAAACCAGACCAGCCTTTGCAGGATGGAACTCCAGGCAGTAGTTTGCCTGTTTATTGGAATTTGCTTGATTTCACAGAGATAGCAGCTCATAAAAAGGCTAACTGTATAAAAGGCTGGAATGAAGGGCCCACAAAAAAATTTGTCTTTGCCGTCACTCTTGCTGGCTTCCAAATGACTCAGGCCTCCCAATAAGATCCCGAATTTGGAAGTTGCATTTTCAAATACCAGAAGGATTTAGACACGAATGTGCAGATGGCTGTATAAATAAAATGACTGTCACTGACTTATTTTTCTTCATAAAATGAGTGCTATGATTCTGGCTAATCTTGTCACAGCCATTTTACCATTAAAGCAGGCATTATTTGAAAATTAAGAGCATTCCATTTTTCATTCACATCTGAAATTTGCTCTATCTGAACTTGCAGATGTACTTAGAAATACAGGATTTGGAGCCAAATGGGAAAAAAATGAGTGAGTAGGGGAAAAACCTGCTACATCCTTTCTTCCTTAGAGGGAAAAAAATATATATTTTTTTAAAAAGGAAATAGTTTTATAGATTTTTTTTTCCCTACCAGTATTACCCTGACTTTTCTCCTCATGGATTGGCAAACCAAGCTAGATTATTCCTTTGGAATTTTCCAGAGTCTTTTGTGTGCTCCAATATATCTTATATATAGTTGCCCAATAAATGATGTCATTTGGGTCACTTGCCTCATGAACAAAATACATATGCTTAATTCCTCCATGATCTGACTCTGGTAAATTTTGCAGTCTTATTCCTCATGGTGCTCTTATACATATTCCTATCAAGATAAATGACTCATTATTTACTCTCAATATCCGTTCTTTTCTCTCCTCTGTACCTTTGCTCTAACTCTTCTTCCTGGAATGCCATTCTTATGCCTCGTCATGTTTATATTTCAGCCAACATTCAATACTGAAATCATTTGCTATATCTATTCCATGAAGCCTACTATGGTCACAATTGCCAAAAACAATCCTTTGCCATGAGCCCCTATTGCTCTTAAATTCTTTTCATATGATCTGTGTCAATTCTTCATTTGCATATATACCTGGTCTTTAGTGTCTATTTCTTGAAAACAGAGATCATACCCATGTTTGGTAGGATTTAACACTTTTCCTAGTACAGAGTAGACATTCAAACTATACACTTTTGAACTAACATGTAGGCAGACAAACTCTACCTGTAGCCAAAATACAATCCTGAGCAGAATCAGATAATTGGTAGATCAAATAAAAGAATATGGACCAGCAATGCAAATATTCCATTCGACTCTGATCATTTCTACTGGAAAATAGTTTTCCACAATCATGGCACAACTCTCTCTGCTACCCGCCCTTATGGAAACAGAGGCAGAGAAGGACTCAGGCTGTCTGCCTCTCTTAGTTCTCAGGAGGAAGAGGCAAGCTTTTTTATTTATAAAGTAAGTGAATTTCAAGAAAAAGTGAATTTACTACTCCCTCTTTTATATTATTTAAACACTGTGTTTCTGAGAGCTAATTGTAAAACATATTCCTCCTGGAGTGTTGGCCAACGATAAGATGAAATTATTTCTTGGGTTTTTACCTAGCACGTGCTTATCATGGACAGTAGCTACGACTACACTGGTCCTCTCTTACCATGTCTTGACTTCTATTACACTAAATTCTTCTCCTGCCACATATAATTCTCATGAACATTATAGTAGGTCGTACTTGTTGAATTTGGATTGCTGATAAGGTCAAGCTCAAATTAGCTTAGCCTTTCTTTAGAGAATGTGTTTTAACAATACCTCTAAGTGTCTCTTCACGTGTTATCAAAAATTTTGATTCATGAATGCCTCCCACACTACTATGCTTCTTAAAAACAGAATGAATAAAAGCAAGTGATTTAGTATCTATAATTAGGTAGCACACCACTGTAATAGCATCTTTAAGAAAGGGCAATTTCCTATTTGATCTTGTTTGAATTAAATATCATCTGCTCAAAGTTAATTTGTTGGAGTTTCTATTTGGATTTATCCTCAATTCAGAAAGCCTACAGGTTGAAATATTAAGAATGTATTCTATTGATTTGGTGGCTACTAGATAATAAAACTGGCACATAACAGGTCTCAGGAGGTTGCTCCTAGCAAGAACATTTATTAAAGTGCAACTTATTAACACATAACTTGCATACAATCAGGGAACAAATCATCAACTCAATAAGTTTTTACAAAGTGGACTGATCCTTTTAGCCGGCATGCAGATCAAAAGTGGAACATCATCCGTGCTGCAGAATACCCATCAAGCCCTCCCACAGCCCCTCTGCAAAGATCATCTGCAAACCCTCTGCTGCAAAGATCATCAATCTAACTCGGTTACAGTCCAGCTTTGCCTGTGATAGATACTATCTTAGAGCATTTGAGCTGCTATAACAAATATCATTCACTGAGTGATTTAAATGGCATTTATTTCTCACACTTGTGGAGAGTGGGAAGTCCAAGATCAAGGCACCAGCAAATTCTGTGTCTGGTGACAGCCCACCTCCTGGTTCAAGGAAGACAATTCCACTTCAAAAGATATGTGGAAAATATTCAAAACAGTTAATGAGCAGTTCTTGCTGTGTCCTCACATGGGGAAAAGAGCAAGAGAACTCTCTGGGGTCTCTTTCATAAGGGCCCTAATCCCATTCATGAGGGCTCTATGGGCTCATGACCTAATCACCTCCCAAAGGACCAACTCCAAATACCATCACACTAGGAACTTTAACATATGAATTTTGGGGGGATGCAAATATTCAGTCCAAAACAGATTGATTGATAGATAGATAGATAGATAGATAGATAGATAGATAGATAGATAGATAGACTGACTCATCACCATATGTGCTTTTGTATCTGGTTTCTTCTGCTCAAAATTATGGTTATCACACTCATTTATATTATTGCCTGTGATGATATCTCATTTGTTTTCATTCCTGTATGATATCCCATTATAGGAATATACCATCTTTTATTTAGCCATTCCATTTCTGAAACACACTTGAGTTGATTCCAGTTTGGGACTATATTGAATAGAACTGTAATGAATATTTTTGACATATCTTCTGATGTGAAATTACTGAGTCTTAGGGTATAAATATGTTCAGCTTTATTAAATATTTTATGTATAGGTTTAATGTAACTATTTTTATACTTATATATATTTAGTAGGCTATAATAACTTAACTTACATTAAATTACTCAAATATCAAAATTTGGGTAAATATCAGTGATATCTCTATAGGAATTAATAAATACAGGGAAGAGAGATTACTCTCAACTGGTTGGGGGTAGGATATAAAGTAAAATTCTCTAACTTTGAATCATGATTTACAGAGAGCCAGACACATGTTTCACCCAGTCAGGGATTAACTTTTTGGGTCGAAGAAGTAATACCATTAATTTCAGGTCCTTTGTTAAATAATGTGGAACAGAAAGAATTCAGGGATTAATTGATACCCCAGGAGGACTTATACAGCAGCCTCAAATTGTAATCAGTGCCTTGAATTGTTGTTTCTAGAAACCCCAAGTCTCCGTGGCACCACTGGAATCACTCATTACCTTCTGTTTAACGCATTCTCATCAAATACTGGGATAGAATTAGCTCTACTTTTCAAAGTTTATTCATTTTGAGGGCATATGAGGATGAAATATATACTACTGGTTCATCAAAATGTTTGCTTAAACTTTTATTCCAGTCAAAGGCCAATTCCAAAGCTAAGATTGGGCTTTATTACTTCAAAATCAGATGGAGGGGCAGGGGTGAGGATGGGGAGAAGTCTTCTTTAAATGTTAGATTATGAGTGAGATACAATCCCCTGAGTTTTGCTTAATCACAACGAATTCTATCTATTTATAAACACCTATATTTCAGATACCACGTTCTATAAATGTAAATTAAGTATGTTAAATTTGCTACACTGCTTTAAAACATACCTGGTAAGAAATCTCCAAGTTTACTCTATTTAGGTGGCAAAATAATAAAATAAAAAGTGACTCTCCAGTTAATAAAACAGCTGACAAGGCGAAAGAGAAAAAGATACATTGGAAGGAAATAAATCAACAAGGAGTATGCTAGGTGACCTTCTATTTACAGACAGAATTGACAGACATAGGTATAAGCACTCTAGACATAATTTTTGCTTAACTGAAGAGTTTGACTGGGATATCTAGCTAAACATTTTGAAAGACAGACTATACCAACTGCTGTCACTTTCTCACTTCCTGTGTACTCTTGTTGCAAACTGGTACCCTTTTCTATCTTCTGCTGAAATGATTCTCCCAAGAGTCATCAAAAAATTGTATTTTCCAAACCAAATGCATCTTCCAGATCCTCATTCAGATAGTCTTGTGTCCTCCATTTCTTCATTTGGTCTGTGAGCATCTTGGTTACCCATTCCTAACCTATCATGCTTCCTTTCTTTGACTAGTTTTATTTAAAATACAGCGCCACAAAATCAAAGTGCCCCTTCAGCTACAGGGTTTGATGAGACCACGAAGTCTTTTGACAACTATCCCACACTGTTAAGTCAATTACACAAGTCCAGTTCTGAAAGGGTCAGGCTTTAATCCTCCAAATAGCCGTTCCTGTGATGTCAAAACACGGCATCCCAGAATTTCTTCAAGTCTGAAATGACTCGATTATTAACTGGGGGGGGGCGGGGGGTGCAATGTATTTTAGGATTAAGATCTAGACTTTGAAATCAGATGACCCAAGTTCAAATCCCATTTTTGTCACTATTACCTATTTTACTTTGAGCAAATTAATCCTTGTAAGCCCTGCCTCCCCCATCCATGAATTATGGTGCTGTTAATAACTCCTATCACATAGAGTTATTAGAAGGAAAAAATAAGATAATGGATATAAAAGCCCCACGTGATTCATACTCTTTAAACCCCAAATAATCTGTTATTTTTGTTATTTTTACTATTTTTTGTTTTGTTGTTTTGTTTTGTTTTTAGGTAGAAATGGGGAGAGTACAAACACATTTAGTAAACTAACCAGAAACCAGAATTCAATGCAGCCTAGACACTATTGATCATTCATATAAACACCTTTCCTGGTATATTCTGTCCCATAGTTTTAATCTGACCATGAATAAACCCAGAATTTGATCATGCCAGATCTTCCAGGCTAAGTAAAGGAAGACACCCTAGGATGTTGACTTATGGGCTGATTGTTAAAAGAGGAGTTAAAAATTGCTGGGCTCTTGAATGAGGGAAGACTGGCTGAGACAGAGGTGTAAATACTTCCTTCCCCCAATTGCCTCAACCTCTTCATTCCCAGTTCGTCCCCGGTATAAACTGGGAGAAATACACTTCTATTATTTCTGAATTCATAGCCTTAAAAAAATGACCAACCTGTGCTCAGGGAGGCCTAGAGGTAAAGCTACCTGCCATTTTTGTTCACTACTACAAAGAACAAGGACAAAGACATTAGAGAAGCTATAGTTTCTATACCAAGATGTCTATTACTAAAGGAAATTGATGAACATGTTCCTCAATTAGGCAAATCATTCTGGGCCATGACATCAAATTTAGGGTATCACTACAACCTGAAAAAGATAAAATATCCATTTCCCCCCACTTTGAAATGAAGAGTAAAATTCTGTTACTAATCATACCTATTTCAACTCGATATGTGTTTCATAAGACATTTAATGAAGAAAATAAAAAATTTTGTGACTTCATTTCAAAGTCAGTAAATACAATGCCTTCCAAATAACTATTTCACAGATTTGTTCAGTCTGGGTTCTAAGTGTACAAACAGAAAGTTGAAGTATATATATTTGAAGGTCCCTGAAATTTGGCTTCTCATTTTATCCAGAGGCCTTTAAAGTTGTTCAGCAAAAACACCCTTAAATGGTCTTTAAAGAACCAACGTGAAGGCTTACCAGTACCTTCTTGTCCCCTCCAGACCACAGGGTCTGAAGCCTAGGATGTGGTAAAGGCCTGTCCTAGCACACCGTCCTCTGGCATTTGAATACTTGACCTCCCACCACCCAAGCCATATGCTTATATAAATTACTCAGATTTCTTCCCAACCTGTTTATGCACTTATTCTTGCTACTGTAATTATACTGTTTAATCGAATATGTTATAGTGATAAAATATAAGTTTGAAATGAAGGAGCTATTTCCACAAAAACCAGGTTTAATGCTTTGGAAAGGCTCAAGAATTGATGTTACCGAATTACACGTGAGGACAATGACATTAAAATATTGGGGGGGGGGCTCCTGGGTGGCTCAGTCGTTAAGCGTCTGCCTTCAGCTCAGGTCATGATCCCAGGGTCCTGGGATCCAGCCCCATATCAGGCTCCCTGCTCGGCTGGAAGGCTGCTTCTCCCTCTCCCACTCCCCCTGCTTGTGTTCCCTCTCTTGCTGTGTCTCTCTCTGTCAAATAAATAAAAAAAAAATCTAAAAAAAATATATACTGGGGGGGGAAGAGCACAAATCTAGAAAGATTTGGCATTCATATTGCTTCACAAGTAGTAACGAAATTCTCACTCTACTTTGAATAACCCAGAGAAACTAAGGATGGTGAATTAGGATGTTTCATGTAAGAAAAGATAATATGCTATCTATTCCAATAAGTAGATCCATGCTCAAAGGAAAGTATTTATCTCTACTATAAAAGATGAAGGACTATTCTGAATTAAAAATCTTTACCTTTAATATGTGTCATGTCTCATAATTTCTGGATTTAATGGATAACTTTTTATTAACCAACCAACCAACCACAAGTCCCAATGGCATTAGCTAAGAAGGCTGCCCATTAGAACTTATGAGGCACAGAGCAAGCAACATCAAATTCCCTTTTAAATGCATAAAATTAAAAAATAATTTAGAGGCATTAGCACAACTATAGCTCAATCTTTCCTATTTTTTTTTCCTTCCTCAGTTTAGCTCTGAAATTTGCTAAAATAATGTGGTAGAACAGTTTGCTCACATATCTAAAAATGACCACTTCGGAGATTTCATTTAACTTCAGAAGGTCTGTGAACAAATACTTATTTTCATGCTATTGGTTTGTGGTTTCTTAACAGGACTTACTACTGAAAAAGCTTATGGTAACCTGTATGTAAGTTCTATGAAGACAACAGACGGGAGAAATAAAAGAAAAATGTCCATCTTGTGAGAAGGTAATGAATGGGATAGTTATTTTCTCAATGGATAAGCCTGTTTCTGTTAATAAGATTTTTTAATTTCTCTAATCATTTCATTGAATACCATGTTAAATATGGAGTTTGGGTACTCAAAGTTAAGCACAACATACAGGTTTTGTTTGACTATGTCGTGTATGTTATTATTAAATCTTTGTATCTGTGCTTTAATAACCATTTTATTTTACTGGTATTGCTAGAAAAGCCCTTTTTTGGTGGTTTCTTTAGTTTGTATTTAAGATGCAATAAAACACGAGACTACTTAGAATAATAAGAGATTTTATGACAAGTTGTATAATTTAATGCTCACCACTTGGGCCCCTCATTTTTCTGCTTGAGATTCAAGCCTATTTTAATAATGAATGCCGTAATTTGTGTTCTACCAGAGCTGAAATATGCAGAGTTCAATGAACTCTAAAACATTTTTATAGTAGGACTTTTCTTTTATCCTCCTCATAAAAGTCATTCTTTAATTTTGGCAACTCTTATCCCAACTGTTCACAATCTTTTAAAAGCGTAGAAGCAAGTACACTCTGCATATGTTCTAACTTCCTTTGTTGGGAATGAGTTGCTTTGTTTAAAATACAACTTGGTGATTAAGTTTCATGCTTTCTTGATGCATAGAAACTCATTTCATGTTGAAATCCCAATATACAAAAATGAATATTCCATGAAAAAATGTAATGCTAGGCAGTATAACCTGAAAGCTTTGCATTTGTAGGAACCAGAGGATAGAATACCCATCCAGCACTTCTTTCTTTTTTTAATATTTTATTTAAATTCAAGTTAATTAACATATAGTGTATTATTAGTTTCAGGGGTGGAATTTAGTGATTCATCAGTTGCATATAACACCCAGTGCTTATTACAACAAGTGCCCTCCTTAATGCCCATCACCTAATTGCCCCACCCCCCACCCACCTCCCCTCCAGCAACCCTCAATTTGTTTCCTGTGGTTAAGAGTCTCTTATGGTTTGTCTTCCTCTCTGATTTCATCTTATTTTATTTTTTCCTCCCTACCCCTATGTTCCTTTGTTTTGTTAAATTCTACACGAGTGAAATCATATGACAATTGTCTTTCTCTGATTGACTTATTTCACTTAGCATGATGCCCTCTAGTTCCATCCACGTCATTGCAAATGGTGAGATTACATTTTTTTTGATAGCTGAGTAGTATTCCATTGCGTGTATGTGTGTATATATATATATATATATATATATCTACATATATATATATATATATGTATATATATAATCTTCTTATCCATTCATCCACCGATGGACATCTGGGCTTTTTGCATAGTTTGGCTATTGTGGACATCCAGCACCTCTTCTGAAGAATTATGCAAACTATGATGGCATTGTGAAATCACTTCTTTGACAGAAAATAGCCACCAATAATCTAAAAGTTATTTTATAAATAAACATAATGTAATTACCTCTTCTTTGACTTTTTAAAATATGAAAACAAATTTTCCTATAAGTTCAGTGCTAAAACTCCTGTCTTGGATTACTCCTCAGCTGCAAGTCAGAGAGATTTCTGAATTCCAAAAAATATTATTAAAATCTCCATCATTGGACAATTGTGCCCAAGAAGGCTTCTCATTTCTTTTAATTATTTTCCCTATTCTGCTTTGCAATTTTTTATGTTTTTGTGAAATGTAGGTTTGTAATTATTTTATCAATTCAATTTAACACCTTCTCAAATTATTTCCTATTTATCCTCCATGCCCTGTATAGACCTCAGACATTTCATTATCTGTATAGTGCATGTCACATTAGTAGAATACCTAAAATTCAGATGTAACTCAGTGGCAAAAGGTATGGCCTAGTTATACGTAAAGTTCCATACTGGATAAAAGGCAGAAAAGCACTATAAAAATCAAACTACTTTTTCTTTCCTTTTTTTTTTTTTTTTTTGTAGCTTTCTAGTTGTAGTATAAGGGAGAATAATCTGTTTGAAACACAAGCTTTGAATCTGGGAGACCTGGATTTAAATCCTGATTATTCTATCCATTAGCTATGTAACAACAGTTAAGTTATTCGATTGTAATTAGCTACCATTTCCTCATATTTTTTAAAGATTTATTTATTTGAGAGAAAGAGAGAGTGAGCTCAGGGGGAGGGGCAGAAGAAGAGAGATTCCACGCTGGGCACGGAGCCCCATGTGGGGCTCAATATCACGACCCTGTGACCAGGACCTGAGCCAAAACCAAGAGTCAGATGCTTAACTGACTGAGCCACCCAGGAGCCCCCCATTTCCTCATATTTAAAAATAAGGTAGAAATACATGTTGTATATGGCTGCTCTAAGGATTAAATGACAGAACATATATAAACTATGTGGTATAGAGCCTGACACACTGAAAACACTTTGTAAACTGTCACTATTAAATTTTTATTCTCATTATTTAGCATAGAGACAAACGGTCCTAAATACCTAAAGGTTATAGACCTATGGTATCAATGTCCAATACAGTAAAAGGATTGTACTGTGCATCTAAACCATCAAAATTATATTCTTACAGTCTAAGAAAAGAGAGATGTTGTTAGAAACTTTAGGAAGTTTGTCATCAAAATAGTAAAGATAAGGACAAGTGTGGAATTGAATAAACACCTAAAGAGAATATCTTTTCAGTATTGTTTAAAAACATGATGAAGATTGTTACTGGGAACATCAACATCCAGAATGACAAAAAACATGAACCACGTACCTACTGTGGCCCTATGAACACACCACTCAAAGAGCATCACATAAGCTCCGAGGTCTTCTCCCTGAAATCATACCTTTCAGTCTGTGACAACCGGAATGGGATCGTTTTAACATTTTGCTAGTTCATAAAATACCTAATCTATCAAAGTTTATTTGCTCACACTTTTTCCTAATTCCCCATGATACTTTCCTCAGAAATGGAAAGAGGTAGGGCACTTGTGAGATCACATGAGTCTTGAATACAACTACAATTGGCTCTGTTTAGTATTTCTCAAATTGCTGACTTTGAGAGCACAGTGCCACATGGTAGTAATGGGCAAGGATAAAAGGTCTTTTTGCAGTTATTCTCAGGGTCATTTGTATGCTAATGTCAATGAGACCCTTCTACAGTAGATTATGCAATATTATCAAAACTCATTTGATAACAAAATGAGAATTTTGAGTGACATACTTTATCTATTTTTTAAGATTTAAGTTTTTTTACATTTTATTGAGACATAATTGACATATGATATTGTATTAGCCTAGGCATACAACATGATTATCTATCTATCTAAATAAATAAATAAATAAATAAATAAATAAATAATCCCTACAATAAGTTACCATCCATCACCTCACATAGTTACAATTTTTTTCCTTGTGATGAGAACTTTTAAGATCTACTCTATCAGCAACTTTCAAATATAAAATCCAGTATTACTACGTTTGAGTGATATATTTTAATGTTCTTGAAGAATGCTTGAGGAAGCATTGTTTGAGAGATACTCGTTTAGTTATTTAAAAAAATCCTTTCAAACTAAAGAAATGCAGATTTGTTATTCCCTTGTGTAAAAATATCAGCTGATGTTTGCCAAGGTATCTAGGGAGAAGAAATGGAGGAAGGAAAAAAGGAAGACAGAAAAGAGGGAAGGGGGGAAGGGGGAAGGAAAAAAGAAAGGAAAGGAGAAAGGAGGGGAGGAGAAATAGAAGAGAGAAAGCAAGGGCAGAAAGAAGGGAAAAAGGAAGGAAGGGCAAGAACAAAGGAAAAAAAGGAAGGGGCACCTTGGTGGCTCAGTCCTTTGAGCATTGGGCTCTTGGCTCAGGTCATGATCTCAGGGTGGTGAGATAGCACCTTGCGTTGGGCTCTGAGCTCAGTGGGGAGTCTGCTTGAAGATTCTCTCCCTCTGTCCCTCCCCCTGCTCATGCTTTCTCTCTCTCTCAAATAAATAAATAAAATCTTAAAACAAAGGAACAAAAAGGAAGGAATGGAAGAAGAAACTAGTTCTAAGTGATTAAAAAGACAATGTCTGCATTTAGGATAATCTTTTTTTTTTTCTTTTTATTTGAAGGTCTATGTGGAAAAGTTTTATGAAGCAGTTATAGATTCAACCATCTGCTCTACTGGCTACCCAAACTCTAGATTATACATTGAAAATCCATAAATATTTCATAAAGATATCTTTATCCTTATAGCTGGACAACACTTTCAGTTTTAGCTACTTTTTTTTTTATTAGATTTACCACGGATAGCCCAGGAGTGATGGAAATAAAATAAATAAGCAAAGGAAAGAAAGATGACATTAAGTGATATGGAACTCACTCATTTTATCCTAGCCATATCATCATTGTGTTGGCTGATTCTTTAACATTTTCTCTGCCTTACAGAAAACACCCCCCCACCCCCCCCCAGAAAAAAGGAATAAAGAAAGAAAAAGGAAAAAAAGAGTTTCTCAATTTAAAAA
>NC_058414.1:32238177-32256515 GCF_002201575.2 Neomonachus schauinslandi | reverse complement strand
TCTCATGTGCTTTCTCTCTCTCATTCTCTCTCTCTCAAATAAATAAAACTAAATAAATTTAAAAAATCCTTTACTGAAAAAAACAAACAACGAGTTCCTATTCAGCAAATAATACTTTTATTTTTTTTATTTTTTTTAAAGATTTTATTTATTTATTTGAGAGAGAGAGAATGAGAGAGAGAAAGCACATGAGAGGGGGGAGGGTCAGAGGGAGAAGCAGACTCCCCGCCGGGCAGGGAGCCGGATGCGGGACTCGATCCCGGGACTCCAGGATCATGACCTGAGCCGAAGGCAGTCGCTTAACCAACTGAGCCACCCAGGCGCCCCAGCAAATAATACTTTTAAGCAAAAGCAATAAAACTTCGGTTTCTTCAATAACTGTAATTCTGCTTTTACCACCTCTAAATTACTAATAAAATCATGCATGCTTTTTTATTGCACTAGCCATTGTTTCATGTACATTAGTTAATTCCAATAGAATTGTTTTTAATATAAAATTGCAAAGCATTGAGTTCATGTCACCTAAGGAATGTTCCGTGGGCTTCCATTTCAAAGCTTAGCACCAAATTTAGTATGTATAGGTTCAAGAAAAGTGTTGACAGGCCTTTCTCTAGATGAATCCTGCTGGGTTTTAGAAACTGCTTGATTTCAGAAGTCATGCTGTGCTACTAATCAGAGCAGAATTGCACAATATGCTTTCACATTCTACAAAGGTCTCTCCACACAGCTGTGGGAGCCAGGCCTTGGCTCTCAGACAGAAGCCACCAGCCCTTCCCCTCCTGGTGACTGGGATCCTCACCATGAGATAGTTTCTCTAGGAAAAGTGATTTGACAATGGCAGGATAGGTGTCCTGGCAGGATGTTCAGCTTTGTCTAAGGGGAACGAGTGAATAGCAGGACCTGGAAATTGCAGTGTTCGTAAATAGCACTAAATATCCAGATTCCAGTCTTAGTTCTGCTACCAAGCCATATCACTTCGGGCTCTGTGACTTTGGGCCAGTAAATTCCACTACCTCGGTCTCAGTTTCTTCAACTAGCAAAAGGGAATAATCACACAGGATGGCAAAGACTCTGTACTAGAATGTGCTTATCATGAAGAGGGCATTCAGTTCAGAAGTCAGTTTAATAGCTATATAAATAATGACTATTTCAGGAGAAAGGGTAATCAAAAAGTCAACCTCTTCCTCCACCAAAACAAAAACAAAAACCCATACAAACTAAGGTATTCTAATCTCTGATAAATGTCTTTATTCTTTCTGATCAGTGTCTCATAGCTCTGGACTGCCGATTCATGTAAAAAATGGTTCATCTTGTTTGCAATATTAGGTAACCTCCATTTTGCAACCCTGTGTTATTTAATGGCTACTGATAAGTTTAATGTGAATTTCTCTCACTGATTTTGGTACTAAAGTTCCAAATTGTTTTTTTTTTTTTTTTTCATGGCCGGAGAATTTTATTTTTTAAGATTTACTTCAACAATGAGGAAGTACACATAAGGTTTTGGAACCACTACAGAGCATAATTTTTAAGCATTCTCCAAGATGTCACCACCTACGGTTATTCATCACCACATCCCAGAGCATGTCAAATTTTATTAGTGTGACATGATGGTATGTGACAGGAGAGATACTATTGAGCCTGATTTATTGCACACATGCACACATACAAAGTGTAAACAAAGATATCACATAAAGTGCTGTCTCAAGGTGCAGTTGCCAAAATACAGATTTTCTAAGCCAAATTACACTAAAATAATTATCAGCTAAGAATTCCTTCAGAAATACATTTAACAATGAGATACCATAAAGGATAGTGTCTGCCCTGGAATTACCATTGTTTAAATGTATCAAGATGAAGAGAGAGTGACGAGTAGATATGAATTCCACAGCATCATTCAGCCACACAAACACTCTTACATCATCACTCAGCTAAGTAGCTATGTCTTTATACCAGACGCTAGCTTGATTGGGACTCTTCTTTGCTTTGAGTGCTCAGAAAATGTACCATGGTCCTGTAGGAAAGGTGGCTGTCTGAGAATTTTCAAATATTTCATATGCCTTAAATTGGTTCTCATTTTAAGCCTTCCCTAAACTCACGCAGGATTGTAAACTATGAATGGAAAGCTCTTATTCTACCCTGAATATTTTCCTCTTAAAGAATTATTGAGCAGGAGGTATGTAAATACTTTATTTCAAGTCAGTGAGCATATTCTATGCCCATAATTAAAGATTTCATGAATTAAGTACTACAGGTAAGGAAGTACTCATTTATGGAATATTACCAGATGTTAAGTCATGAAGTTAGTGAAGATCACTAAGGGTCTGTAATAATAGTAGCCACTATTTAATATACACTCACTTTGTTCTGTTCTTTACTTTCACCATCACCTTTAATTCTCCCAGCTCCCTATGGCAATGTAATCTCATAAACACTTACATGTGAAGAAACTGGGGCTCAAGATGATCAGGTAACATGCTCAAGATCACAGAACTAGAAAACGGTAAAGCCAGGCTCTATCCATCTCCAAGGCCCTTGCTCAATTCAGTCTATAGCATGAGCTCTTTGACACCACAAAGATCTGTAGGTCATGGGATTTCCAACTGCTTATCCACTCTTGGCTTCTGTATGACCTGGCCCAAGCTGTCTCTAGATTTAGGGTGGAGATTGGGTCAGAGTGAGCTTGTGGACATGAGCGGAGAATTGAAAGATTAATGGGGTTCAACTTTTATTTGGCCAACCCCCCCTAATGTCTGGGTTGTGCAAGGCACCGAGGCACCACCTTTAAGATTGGGAAAAAGAGATGACAAAGCAAATCCATGGCACTAAAAGCTACTGGGAACCTCTGGGACCCTATCCCCAGGATAATAACGTAGACATTTACAGTGAGTTATGAAATGCATTTTTGTTTAGAAGTTATAAGTGATTCTGGTAATCAGCAACTTTAGGAATGAGCTATACATTATATGATAAGATAAATATTTTCTAAATGCACTGATGAAGGTCACAGCAGGACGTGGTTCTCTTTGTTGGGCTTTTTAGGAAATGCATAACAGAAAGGGGACATGTGAACAGGGTCTTAAAGAATGATTAATCATTTTCCAGGTGGAGAAAGACATATGTAAGGCTATGAAGGGAAATTTTTACTAGAGGGAACTCTTTTTCAAAGACATGGAGGATGAAGATTGAACTGCAGAAAAGAAGTGTAGGAGATGAACTTAGGAAAGTAGTTTGGGTTATAAGATGATTTATATGCTTTACTGAGTAGAAACTGTAATTCACTGAGGAACAAGTAGGCATTTTAAGCAAGGGGAGAAGACTATTGTTTTGGTGGCAGTTAGAAGGGGAATGAGAATGGGGGAGAGCAGGTCAAAGACACCAGTGTGAAGGTCATAGCAATAATCAAACTTTGAGAAGATGAGAGCAGGCACGGACACGATGGCCCTGAGAATAGTAAAGAAAATATAATCTCAGAGATGTTTCAGAGATGAACCTGACAGAACTTGGCAATAGAATGAGTGTGGAGGGTTTAAGGGGGAATCAGGAGGAAAAGCGACTGATTTTTTTAGCTGAGGAGGTTATATGGAGGGCAGTACCTTTAAAGAGGATACTGTATGATGATTTGCTTTAGGGAGATAAAATTCAGTGACAAACATTTTTGCAAACTGTGGAACATTTAGGAGATGTTTGTACCAGAGTCTGGAGCTCAGAAAAGAGTTTGAGGCTAGAACCAAGAAACTAATTCAAACCAGGTTCATACTGTGAGTTTGTTGAGGCATGTTCCTTTGTTAAGCCCCAAAAGTTAAATTAAGATTAAGTTAGGCTTATTGTCATAAGGAGAATATCCCTATGAGGCTTTCTGAAACGGTCACTATATTCCAAAATAGAAGAGCAGGTTATTAATTTCTATTAATTGTATTTATGCTATTAGTCATTAAACTAAGTATATTTGGCAAGTTCATCCAACTCACAGTATCAACTCGCAGTACGTTTTCCACTTCAATTTCCATTACTTATTCTCAGCCTTTTTTGAAAGGAATTTTTCAAGTCAAACCTGCCTTCGGCGTCAAAGTCAAGTTCACACCTGACCTGTCTTTCACTTTCTCTATATAAGCGTGCACAAACAAAAGAGAAGATGAAAAACATTTGAACCAGACACTAGAGAAACATTCGGACTGATGTACCTCCCATCGACTTAGTTTATGAGTTTATTTTCAGTGAGGCACACCTGGGACATTGAGAGACGCACAGTAAAGTCTAGGAAATCGTGATATTCATCTATTTGCGATCTATTGTGTGACATAATGACACTTGTTCATGATGAAGGGTCAGCGTAAATTCAGTACTAAATCCAGGATTAAACCTTGGAGGTCATTAACATGAGCACAGGGCTATGCTTATTTCACTACAAACACAGCTTTTTGTATTTAAAAATCTTTCTTCCCCCAACATCACGGATATTCTATTCCCCTTAACTTTATAATAACATTCACTTTTGGATCAGCTCTTCGTGACTCAGAGAAAGATGACTGCCAAAGATAATTACTCCGTTGTGATTAATGAATTCTTTTCAAAATTGCAGTCACCAGATTGAAAGTCAGATAACTTTTATAACATCAAAGAATACTATTATCAAAAGACTTTATTCTTTTTCATTTTGTTGAAAAAAAATCTGAAGTCCCGTAACATTTTAGGAGGTGACAATATGTTCATCAAAGAAGTGTTTTAGTACATGTTTTACAGCTTATAAAAAGAAAAGTGACAGCTACAAAAATCAAAAGCTTTCTCACTAATTGTGGATGAAAAGTGATAGTTGAGAAAGATGAATCACTAATTAGCTTAGGAAATCTTGACATTTCCTTTTTATTAAATAGGGTGTGTTAATTAATTTGTATTTCAGATACCATAATTTTGGTTGAAAATGATGTGGAAAGAATAAGAGAAATTTTGATCCTAACTATGCCCAACCTCAGTGAATCCCATCTTTACGGGGAGCTGCCCCAGGTACTTGTTTTCAGCAAATCATATTTTATTTGCGTCTTTGGTTTAAATATAAACAGCAGGACTAGCAGAGAGCCTGTCCTACAGAAGTTTTGCTCCTGCCTCTCCTCTTGCATCTGTGCTAGTCAGTCTCAAGTAATGAGAGTGGTTGGAGAGCCAGGTGTGTGAGATTGAAAGGGACAAGGGGAAGGGAAATCCCACAATGAGTTCTCCCTCTCCCCACCTCCCTCCTCCATCACTGGTTATCAGGTTCTGAATGGTTCTCACTGTAGCAATTAAATGCCCAGTAATGGCTGCCCTTGGAGAAGAAAGGTAAGACACAATCACTTGAACCTATTTTATCTTTGACAGGTGTAGAACTTCAATCTTTATGTATGCAGGTACCATTTCCAACTCTCATTTTTTGCAAACCTAGAGATAACTTTAAAGGGAAATACATTTTTATATTGTCTAAGAAAAGTGGCACAAAAGCAACTTTTGATTAAAGAAACTCATCATCATCATCATCATCATCATCACCATCATCCCTCCAGCAGAGGTTGGCTTCTACAAAGATACAGACATAAGGAAAAAGAGTCAATGCTTTTGGAATACCTACTATGTTCCCAGCATTTTCACATACCTCATCTCGAGTCACTCTTTCAGCAATGTTCAGAGGTCTGTTCTATTATTCCGGTTTTATAGCTGTGAAGTAGATTATTACAGAGGGTTGTAATATGATAATTTTGTACAACTGGAAAATGTTTGCCAAGATTTCAAAGTCTTCTTCTACAGATACTGTACTACATCTTATCAAAGAAATATCACTTCTCATATATTCTCTTTTATTTTGGGTGGGGAGCTGTGCTGGGCAGCCAAGAGTTAGTCACTTGGTCCGTCCCTGGCACAAAGAACTCTTTCATCTTGCAGAGCTGGCAAAGGCCAGTCAGAACATATGACCAATAACCTAGAACAGACTCCAGCCTTCATATTCTACAGGTGCTTGTCATCTGGACATCAGCAGGCAAAAACTCAGAATATACCCAAGGATGTCAATGAGCAGCAGTAGGGATTTAGACTACATTTTGGAATAAGAAAATATCAAGGCAAATTTAGTTTAGTTACTATTAGTGGCAAGAAAATGAGTAATCATGTCTTGTATTTTTCATAAATAGTAACAGTTTTGGTGAAAGAATGATGCATATTTATGAAAAAACTCAAGCAACAGAAAAGACTGAGATACTAAAATTCTAAATCACCTAAAACTGAGAAATTGACTATCATTTAAAATTGTGTGAACATTATTTTGAACACCTTTCTGCATGTGTACAGATAGAATGTTCAATGGATTAAAAAATAGGATCATAGCCATACACAATTTTTAGATAAAAATATTTTAATTTTATTTGAATATAACAGAAGAAAGGAATGAAATTTGAAAAGCAAATCGGTAGTTTGAAGAAAAATGTGTTGTAGTTTGAATCAGCATTAGTTGACTCCTTGCTATGAAAGATAATTACCTTCTTTATGTTACTTAAAAATATCCAGCGAAACTCTAAAAAAAATATGACAAGCCAATCCATATAAATACAAATAATGTAAATTATTTTTAAGTCAATATAAATAGTAGTGTATACTGCCCAAGTTGGGTGAATCCCAGGAACACCAAGGTTTAACACTGATACTTCTAGTAGTATAATTCATATGCTAACAATTTAAAAAAGAGAAAACAGCAAAGGATTATCAAAATTGACACACAAATTTTTTTTAAAGATTTTTTATTTATTTATTTGACAGAGAGAGACACAGTGAGAGAGGGAACACAAGCAGGGGGAGTGGGAGAGGGAGAATCAGGCTTCCTTCGGGGCAGGGAGCCTGATGTGGGGTTGGATCCCAGGACCCTGGGATCATGACCTGAGCTGAAGGCAGACACTTAAGAACTGAGCCACCCAGGCGCCCCTCTGCTGAAAAATTTGCTGTTAGTTTTATAGGGGTTCCCTTCTACACAACAAATTGTTTTTTTCTCTTGCTGCTTTTAAGATTCTTTCCTTGTCTTTAAGTTTTGACATATATACCAGTGCCACAGGTGGGTTAGAGCTCTATTCATAGGCTCTTCAGACAGAGCTCTTGAAACTGTTTTCAGGGAAACTGCTTGTCACAGAAGGTCAGAAGAGGTTTACTTAGATGCTTATTCTCTACCACATCTTATTCTATATTCCTGAATACTTAACAGTTTTACATTTCATAGTAAGTTCATTTACCATCTTCTAGCCAGAAACTCATTATGGATGATAAAACTTAATAATCATGAAAAACACCTGTTGTCTCTCTACTCAAAACAATTATTTTCCATGAGTTCAGCTCTACATTAGTGATTAAATTATTTCTTGAAAAGAGACCACAGGTGCTTTTGATGTTTACAACTGTATTTCTAAATGGGAGTATGTGTAATACAATCACTTGGGAACAGATGGGTGATGGCACCAATAAGAGATCAGATTAATAAATTAATTAATTGGATCAAGAGTTTCTAATAAAATAAAAGCAGTAAAATCCCTGTGCAGCCTTCACTAGTGAAGAAATTTCAAGGGTCAAGAAATAGCACATTTTGTTTTCTTCCAATTCTCACCCAAACATCAAATGTCATATTCCAAATTTCAGATGTGGTGGTTACTGAGAAGGGAGAGATTCATTTGAGTCTTCTACTTTTTAATTACTTTGAAAAATGGATAAAAATAAATGTGATTTTTTTCACAATCCAATAATTTGATTTTCTGATCTCTTTCATCTAAACTTTTTTCCTCTCTAGAATGTCTATTCCAGTGTACCTTATAACAGTTATACTAGTTCTGATGTACTAATTTCAATGGACTATTTAATAACCTGACCTTTCTTTAGACTAACACACCCTAAGCACAGGTCCTAATTTCTCAAGGGCTTAGAGTATACACTAGCTTCATAAGTAGAAACTCACCAAATAACATTTAAGGGTCTCACAATATTCAGACACCATCCAAAGAGGATACCATGTACCCTAATAAAGATTAGCCCCCTCAGAAAGCCTGAGCCAGGTGCTCCCTCCTGCTCCTTCTCCAGAACACCGATCTCTGTATTTTGATCTTTCTTAAGCTTTCCCATTTTGTCTGTGGGGGAAACACTTAATAGCCCAACTCCATCTCTTGACTGGTAACTTACCAATGACCAAATAGAGAAATATAACTTAAGAAATGAAAGGAATATTAGAAGGATCTATGACCTCTATAGTTCTAAGTCTTCTAAACAAACACTCTCAAACCCTCCACACTTTGCAGATAAAGTGACACGCAGAGAGCAAGCATTGAGTGACCTACCTAAGGGCAGAGATTCAACTAATGCAAAAATAGGACTGGAGTTCAGGCCATCAGATTCCCAGCCCTCTACTTCCTCTAATAAGACAATGTTTCTCTCTGTGTTCACTGAATCATCTTAATGAGACCCAATGCATGTGCTTACGTATTTGTAACTTCCCGGCCCTACCACACAAAGAATCCGGTTTTCCAGTAAGAAAACCATCTATAGTATTCAAAGAATTTAATAATAATTATGGCACAGGTAGAGACCATTCAGAATGGAATCAAATCTAGTCATAAAGGATACCAGCTGTCAACAATGGATGTTTGGTAGTGGTATTTACCAGACAAGTATCAGGGCTGACTTCATACAATACTGAGAACCCTGTATAAGCCCCTTATTTCTGCTGATTTGGTGCTCCAAAATGGGGATCTACTATTTGTTCCCTTGTGCCAGGACTGCATGAATTTCTGGAAGTATGAAATCTCTGAGATTAAGTACTTACAATGAAGATAGATTTGAGGATTTTTTCCCCCACGTGTTAAGTGATAAAACACTTATCTCAAGTTTTAGATAATGACTATTTGACATTGAGATTTGAAAAGTGTCTTGACATTTCTACAATAGAACAGTTGAGAAGACATAAAATACTGCCTCCAAATATTTGTTCACTAGGCATTATTTACCAAGAAAAATAATAACTCCATTGTCACTATTGATTTATTACCAATACTAAGCATCTTAGGGTAACTGTAGGAATTAAAAGTAACTATAATTACTTTTAATGAAATGACAGATCTTGACTTTCTTTATACAGTATTCTAAAAAATTGAAATCCTTGGCCAAGCTTTTGTACCTTTATTTTGAATAGATTCCTTTTGCAAAGGTAAGCCATGTAAGTTCATGACTGGCAGCTCAAATTTTGTTCTTTTGGGCTTGTTTTCCTAGGAAACCCTTGGGAAATTGATTTGAAACACTGAATGGGAATTCAGTGAATAGACACTAAAAATTTATGATGGACAAATAAGATGTGACCTAGCCCAGAGAACAAAATGAAAGGTTCATACAGTAGGGTCAGTAGCTCTGACTTCAATTTCAGCTCAGTGGTAACCTTCTAATACCTTCTTCCATTGAATGACAGGATAAGAAGCCAAAAGCAGAAAATCAGCCTGCATCTCCCGGGCAGAAAGTCAGAAGTTTCCAAAGAAGCCCTGGGAGTGACTCAAAAAGAGCAACATAATTCTCATAGGCATCTGTCGACTTGATTGTTTATGGCTAGCTTGGTCCTTTTTTTAAGGCAGCAACAGGGGAAAACAGAAACTTGATACTTCTTTAAACAGAGATATTCATCAGAGAATAGAAAAGATTGAAGTGAGTTCACTTAAGGGACATTTCAACAGATGTAGTCAATACAACATCATTTATTAGATTCTTCCAGGTATTGTCTATCTGACATGATGGCCTGTGGTATATGAATATTAAAAGTTTTATTCACAAACCTCTTAAAAGTGCCTGCCTTTCAAAAGCAGAAATTTTCTTGGGTAAATCAGGTTCTTTTGATTTCTTTGGAGAAAATAGTGATTTAATTTTCAAATTGTGTTTATTTTATTCAGCAGACTACTGACATTAATATTTTAAAAGAGATAACATTGTTTTGGAATTGCTTCAGTGATATAATCTACATTTCTCTTTGTTTATAGTAGAGAAAGTTAAAAGTAAAATACAAATAAGATATTGAATTTTACAGGAGAATGAACAACTTTGCCTCTTTCTGTTCTCTTTTTTCTCATATACTCTTATTTGCTGTTTGTATGTTAGAAGCAACTGGAAGCCGCACTGTATTTAGTTATATCACACACACTGGGAGCACTTTTATTAGCAACTAATATGATTGAATAATAATCAGTAACAATAGCTAACGTTTGTTGGAAAAGTACTATGTGTGAGGTGCCCTATTAAAGCATTTCACAAGAAATAACTTAATTAACCATTTATCACAATCCTAAGATAGAGGTCTTCCCCCGACACAAGTTTTAGTTTAAATTCCAGTTAGCATACAACGTAATATTAGTTTCAGGTGTCGAACTTAGTGATTCATCACTTATATACAACACCTAGTCCTCATTACAAGTGTCCTCTTTAATCCTTAATCCTCATTACCCATTTAACCCATCCCCCCACCCACCTCCCCTCCAGCAACCCTCAGTTAAAGATATAGATCTTATATCAGGTGCAGCCAGGAAAATTAAAATTTACAGAGGTTAAATGATTTGCCCAAAATTTCAGGCATCAAAAGTAGCAGGGTTGGAGTATGAATCTATGTTAGCTTGATTCCTGAGCATATCCTCTCTACATTTCCTCTGGTTTTATGTTTGTAAAACTATAATAATTGCTACTGTATTCAAGAAGTTACAAATTAAAGCTATTTAATTCAGTATGACTAAAATTCTGACATTTCCTCCCTTGGTATTAGCGCTTTTATATCATCTGCTATTACTTGCTAATAGGAAACAAACACAGGTGAAAGACGAAGGATGGGATCATTATCATGCTTTCACTGACAACAAAACTGTTAGAATATGGGTTTTGCTCTCTAATATCTGGGTTAGAAATTCAAATGATGATTGATCAGTAGTTGGAAACATACATACATATGGCATTCCTCTAATTTGAATGTATTTTTTATTTTTTAGGCCTGCTTGTAGAACCACTTTGTGGTCATGTTATTTTTTTTTATACTTTTCATGTATAAACACTTTAATTACACTATTTAACACTTTTAATTTACAGAGTTCACTTTATCCTCTTTCAACTGAGCCCCAGAATACACAGTGGGACATGTCTGTCCCAATTACAGTTACTTTGACAATTCTGATTTCCTTAGTTCCAAAAATGTGCAGGAATTACTTCTGAAATATTTCAAGGTGTACCATTTTGAGGATGGTCTATTTATATGGCAAACTTCAGGAAGAAAAACTGTCAGTGTCTGAATGGCTTTACTTTATTTCTATGAGTCTACAGGACATCTATAGGGAAACTACTTCCAGCTTATCATTTGCACCCATTGTTGCATTTTAAATGTGTTGCAATTTAGATGCCTCCTAATTTCAGTACAAGCACACTTAGAAGTACTTGACTGGCAATTTCTATTGCCATGTTCATTATCCCCACATTTAGATTAATGTCACATCCTAATATGTTTATAAGTAATTCAGTAGTTTTATGGGTACATTATTGCATCCTACAAAATGGGCTTACGCTATAAGATCTTTTTTCTGTCTCATTACTGATAGATGTTCATTGATTTTCTTCATCATCTTTTGAGTATGTTTAAATTTACCAAAAAAGTGGATCCCATCAATATCCCTGACCACGTACTGATGTTTACAGATGTTCCATGGTAATAATGTTTCTAGGGGATGATAGTTTAATGCTTCCCTGTTGGAAGATAATGAGTTTAAACATCATTTGGAAGCTCAGTGATCTCTTTATTTGGAGACTGATTCAGAGTATGCTGAAGATCCTAGTTCATTTTGATTTCATGCCAAAAACTTTCTGAGAGTGGTAAATGCAGCACAGAATTCAGGAAATAAATGGAAAATATGTCTAATTTTTGTGACTTTAAACTTGAAGGTGAAGGGAGAACAGATTTTATTTCCTTTAATTCCCTAAGCTTTATAGAAAAAAAGGATTTATCCCCTGAGTTAGTGCACTGATCCTAAATCAATTATAATGAGTGTCTTTGAACAATCCAGGGAAGGAAAAACATTGTATTCATCATTTCTGTTCACTAACATGGAACATAGGATCTGGTCCACAGTAGGAAATAAGTATATATTTGTGGAATGAATCAGTTAATATATTAAATTGATTTTAATTTATGATTTTATTTATGATTACAATCAGTTTATAAAGTATAAACCACTCTTTAAATCAAAATCTGATGGTTTTAAAGACTGAATAATACTACAATTAGAAAACCAAAGAATTGATTGTGTGTTCCTACCTAACACCATACTGGACACACCCTATATGTAAATATTTAATGTAGGAATACATTAGTGAAGTTGTCAAAGCAAATGTAACTCCAGTGTTTATCACACTATTTGGTCACAATATCACATATTTATTGTTCAAATGATTGTCTTATCAAGGAATAACCATAGCTTCACTCCTGAGTCCTGAAATATATTCACTTATTACATATGAATACTAGCTCTTTTTAGTTTTTTCAGTTCTCTGTGAAACATTGTTCTTTGGTGGCATTTTTTTG
The DNA here is from genome assembly GCF_002201575.2 of Neomonachus schauinslandi. Classification (NCBI taxonomy): domain Eukaryota; kingdom Metazoa; phylum Chordata; class Mammalia; order Carnivora; family Phocidae; genus Neomonachus; species Neomonachus schauinslandi. The sequence continues at coordinate 32,243,935 of NC_058414.1, read as the reverse complement.
AAATATGAAATATTTAATCATGTAAAATCTGGTTTGATTTTTTGAAGCTCTATCATCATTTTAGATTTCAGAGTTTTCTTGAAAAGAAAAGTTAAGCCTGATAGCAGCCTAAAAAAGAAATAGTTCTTTTTTAGAATAGAATAATAACAAACACCCTACTAGATATTATTCACTTTGATCTATTCATTATTTTAAAAGAAAAGAATGCATATTAGCCCAGATCCTAAAGCTTACCACTATTTGTATGACATTTTTTTTCCACAAGATAAAATGATAGGTATTTATTCATGGCAAATACAGAAAAACATAAAGAGAAAAATAAGTTCATGTGACATTTCTGAATCAAATCAAAGTTTTTGTGTTTCTCTAAGCTAATTCAAATGTATTTTCCCTGCTTTTGGGAAATTGTGAAGGTTTCATAAACCCTACTAAGACTTTAGGGAGATAATTATCTATACTTTTTTTTCATTCACCAGGAGTAATTATAAATATTCTTCATACAAGGGGATGAGTTGAATAGAATGTGTCTATCTAATGTTATAGAGAGAATATTTCTACATGGTATGACTTCTATACTAGAAGTAATTTAAGGCAATTGCTACCTCCTCATATTAGAATAATGGAAAGAAATTACATATATTCACTGTGTTGAAATTTGTAGGAAAAATTGTTCTTGCAAACCTGTCATAAATTTTTTTTTATACTTAAAATCTTTGATTTCAAAAGCAAAGGAAAACTTCATACTCATTAGGATAGCTATTATTTAAAAAAAAAAGGAAGAAAGAAAGAAGGAAGGAAGAAAGGAAGAAAAGAAATGAAAACCAAGAAACTAACAAGTATTGGTGAGGATGTGGAGAAATGGGAGCCCTCATGCATTCTACAAGTAAGCTCAAAGCTCATATATTTTGAAATATTTTTCAAGGTGAAAAACAATTCTAAGACAAAAATGCACTTGATATTTCTAGGTTGTATTTTTACTGTGATATGATCTATCAATAAAAAATATTAAACCAAATGAGAACTTCATGTTGTTAATTTATGCCAGTTTCAAAGGTGTTTAGAACATATAAAAATCACTGATTTTTTTTTTCTCTCTTGTGGTAAACACATCTAAGCTAGTGAGAGGCCCATTCACATTTCCTGTCAGACAAAAGTATGTAGAAAGATGTAGATAGGAGATATGTGATACCTTTTCTAATAACTAAAACATACATATATATATATATATATATATATACACACATATATATATATACACACACATATTTAGAGAGAGAGAGGAGGGGCAGAGGAAGAGGGAGAGAGAGAATCTTAAGCAGGCACCATGCTCAGTACAGAGTCTGACAAGGGGCTTGATCTTAGGATCCTGAGATCATGACCTGAGCCAAAATCAAGAGTTGGATGCTTAACTGACTGAGCCATCCGGGTGCCCCCACTAAAATATGTTTTAAGGGCACCTGGGTGGCTCAGTTGGTTAAGCGACTGCCTTCGGCTCAGGTCATGATCCTGGAGTCCCTGGATCGAGTCCCGCATCGGGCTCCCTGCTCGGCGGGGAGTCTCCTTCTCCCTCTGACCCTCCGCCCCTCATGTGTTCTCTCTCTCTCTCTCATTCTCTCTCTCTCAAATAAATAAATAAAATCTTTAAAAAATATATGTTTTTAAATATCAAGTTTGGTAATGAAAGTAAAATGACAATGAGTTAACAAAATGCCTACATCTTATTACCATCTCTGTGCATCAGATGAGTACATGTTTTTACGGAACATAAAAACGAAAGTTGTAAGAATATGTACCTATCTAATGATTTGTATAGTTAAAGAATTTACAACTAACAAAGACCTTTGTGATGTGAGTCCTGATAGGAAAGAGCTAGATAAGCTAAAGCAAATGTTAATGATAAGGTTTTAAAGTTAAAACGTGGCAAATCAAAATTAAACTCTGCTACAGAGAGAAGAAAATTAAACTCTCAAGAGATGGTGAGGAGGAGGACAGGAATAGACTAGCTGGGTGCTCACTTAGAGAAAAGGCACTTGTACAGATACCTTTATGCAATATTTGGACAATATCCAAGATCAGCAAATACCTCAGCTACTTTCTTGGCTTACACATGGCTCCACACCTCACATAAATATGCACCAGAATGCCCAATTTCCTCAGATTTTTCAAGTGAGAAAAAGTACCCTATAGATTAACATAGATTTCTACTGGGAGCTCAGGCATGAAAAAGAATGGTGATAAATACTTTAATTTGGTCCTTATTTACTTTATTTTTTAAAAGATTTTATTGACTTATTTGACAGAGAGAGAGAGAGCATAAGCAGGGAGAGTGGCAGGCAGAGGGAGATGGAGAAGCAGACTCCCTGCTGAGCAGGGAGCCCAATTCAGGGCTTGATCCCAGGACCCCTGATCCCCGGGATCAGGACCTGAGCTGAAGGCAGACGTTTAACTGACAGAGCCACCCAGGCACTCTGGTCCTTATTTACTTTAGAACAGTTTGTTAATTACCAGTTATAATCAGTGTTTCCTAATCACTTTGCAGCTGAAAACAAGGGTTCATGTTGAATGATTTAACAGACCATTAATGTAGGATTTACACTCCAAATATCCTTTTCCTAACACTGAAATATGTATCTAAAGAAATAAGGTCAAGGTAGTGAAACTGTTTGAAAATAACACATCTTGGGGCACCTGGGTGGCTCAGTCAGTTAAGTGTTTGACTCTTGATTTTAGCTGAAGTCATGATCTCAGGATCCTGAGATGGAGACCTATGTAAGGCTCTGCATTGAGTGTGGAGTATGCTTAAGATTCTCTCTCTCCATCTCCCTCTGCCCCCACCCATGCCCCCCACCCCCACTTGTGTCTCTGTCTCTCTATAAAAAAATTAAATAAAAATTTAAAAAAAATGAATAACAGCCTGGAGACCTAAATTTCATCTGGTCCCAGGAATTCAGCTAGATAGCTATCAAACCATTCTGAACACTTACGAACTCAACAGGAGATCGAAGAAAAGAATAGCAGCAACTCTCCGAACACAAAAGCGACCACTTTCTGGAAGGTAGGACGTGCGGAGAAGTGAATCCAAGGTGATATTTGGGAGGATAGACGGTGGAGGAGGGGGCCTCTGTTGGCTGCTTCTGGCAAGTGATAAAGCCGCGGAGCACAAAACCGGAACTTTTAGAAGTCTGCTCCGCTGAGGGACGTCACTCCAGTGCCTAAGCAGGAGGTGGAACCCTTGCGGGACACTGTGGTGTCAGGACCCTCGGGGTCACAGAAAGACCGGGGTGCCTGAGTGCGGCAGAGCTCCCAGGTATCGGAGCGGGGAAGCCAGATGCAGAGACGGAGCCGAGGAGTGGGCTCTCAGCTTCGGGTTGCCATAAACTGTGATCCGGGGCACAGTTGGGCCACTGCTCCTCCAGCAGGAACCCAACAAGCAGCAGATCCGGGGAGACTCACCTTCCTCCCCGGGGAGGAGCCGCGCGGGAGTGCGCCGCAGGGATCTGCTGGGTTTGGAGACTCCACATGGGGTCGTGCGCCAGAGATAGAAATGCTCGGTCACAGGCCGGGTGAGCACAGATTGCGGCCAGAGACCGGAGAGACGGGAGTGATTGACTGCTTTTCTCTGGGGGCTCACTGAGGAGCTGGGCCCTGGATTCTCGGCTCCCCCAGTGCGGAGATTGGGAGGCCGCCATTTTCACTCTCGTCCTCCAAAGCTGTACAGAAAGTTTGCAGGGAACAAAAGCTCCTTAGAGCAAACCCAAGCAGATTAATTAGCCCAGCCCCCAGGAAGGTGGGGCAATTCCGCCTCCAGCAAAGACATTTGGGAACCATGGCAACAGACCCCTCCTCCAGAAGATCAGCAAGAACAACCAGCCAAGACCAAGTTTACCGATCAGTGAGAACGGCAGAACGCCAGCACTAGGGGAATACTGCACATAGATTTAATGGCTTTTTTACCATGATTCTTTAGTCTTTCAAAGTTAATTTTTTTAATTTTCTTTTTTTTCTTTTTCTATTTTTTTTTAAATTTTTCTTTTGCCCTTTTTCAGCCATCTTATCTATCCCTTTTTTAAAAATCTTTTTTATTTTTCATTTTTAGAGTCATATTCTACCCCTTCATTGTAGTTAACCTTATTTTTGGTATATATATATAGTTGTTCTATCCTTAAAATTTTGGGATACAGTTTCTTCTAACAGATCAAAATATACCCTAAATCTCTAGTGTATGGTTTTGTTCTAGTCTCCTGTCTGATCACATTCTCTCCCTTTTTTTTCTTTTCTCTTCTTTCTTTTTTCAACCAACTTCTTATCAATTCCTTTTATAAAATCTTTTATAATTTTCATCTTTACAGTCATATTCCATCCCTTCATGTATTTACCCTTATTTTTGTTCATATATAAGTTTCTCTTTCTTTAAAATTTTGGGAGGCAGTTTCTTCTAACAGGCCAAAATACACCCAAAATCTAGTTGTGGCACTGATCTATTCACCAGCCTGATCATATTTGGTCATATTCTTGTTTTTTTTTTTTTCTTCTTTTTTCTTTCTTTCCTTTTCTTTTCACCTAGTCTCAGGTCTCTTCTGATTTGTTTAGTATATATTTTTTCTGAGGTCGTTGTTACCCTGTCAGCATTTTGTTCTCTCATTCATCTATTCTCCTCTGGACAAAATGACTAGACAGAAAACTCACCTCAACAAAAAGTACAAGAGGCAGTACCAACTGCCAGGGACCTAATCAATATGGACAATAGTAACATGTCAAAACTAGAGTTCAGAATGATGATTATAAAGATACTAGCTGGGGTTGAAAAAAGCATGGAAAATACTAGAGAAACCCTTTCTGGAGAAATAAAAGAACTAAAATCTAACCAAGTCAAAATCAAAAAGGCTATTAATGAGGTGCAATCAAAAATGGAGGCTCTAACTGCTAAGATAAATGAGGCAGATGAGAGAATTAGTGATGTAGAAGACCAAATGATGGAGAATAAAAAAGCTGACAAAAAGAGAGATAAACAACTACTGGATCACGAGGGCAGAATTAAGAGAGAAGTGATACCATAAGATGAAACACTATTAGAATAATTGGGATCCTAGAAGAAGAAGAAAGAGAGAGGGGGGCAGAGGTATATTGGAGCAAATTATAGCAGAGAACTTCCCTAATTTGGGGAAGGAAACAGGCATCAATATCCAGGAGGCACAGAGAACCCCCCTCAAAATCAATAAAAATAGGTCAACACCCCGACATCTAATAGTAAAACTTACGAGTCTCAGAGACAAAGAGAAAATCTGAAAGCAGCTCGGGAGAAGAGGTCTGTAACCTACAATGGTAGAAACATTAGATTGGCAACAGACCTATCCACAGAGACCTGGCAGGCCAGAAAGGACTGGCATGATATATTTAGAGCACTAAACAAGAAAAATATGCAGCCAAGAATACTATATCCAGCTAGGCTGTCATTGAAAATAGGAGAGAGAAAAAGGTTCCAGGTCAAACAAAAACTAAAGGAATTTGCAAACATGAAACCAGCCCTACAAGAAATATTGAAAGGGGTCCTCTAAGCAAATAGAGAGCCTAAAAGTAACATAGACCAGAAAGGAACACAGACAATATACAGTAACAGTCACCTTACAGGCAATACAATGGCACTAAATTCCTATCTTTCAATAGTTACCCTGAATGTAAATGGGCTAAATGCCCCAATCAAAAGACACAGGGTATCAGATTGGATAAAAAAAAAAAAAAAAAAAAAAAAAAAAACCCG